>NC_086332.1:60642235-60947861 GCF_032445375.1 Bacillus rossius redtenbacheri
TTGGCATATGGGATAAACAAATAAAAATTTAGTTCCAATAATTACGTCGCTTTAATGGAATCCTTTTGTTAATAATGTGTAAATCCGTAACGGTCCTATCTCTCACCCTGTGCTGCAATGAGCCTGAAACATGAGCATGTTCAGGTGCAAAAGACGGAATAATTTCCCTAGTGTAAGTGGCGCGTAGTTTAAGTTGTCCCAGGTAGTCTGGGAGCAGCGGCAAGCAGCGAACAATAACTAAAGTCACCGCAGCTCAACGGGTATATACCTAAACCCGACGTGCTGCCAGTGACTCGCTGACCGACTCGGAGTGCCAAGCGAGTAGGGTGACTCACTGACCGCATCAGTGTGCTAAACGAGTAAGGTGCCTCGTTTAACCTAATAGTGTGCCATGCGAGAAACGTGACTCGCTGAGCGCATCAGAGTGCCAAGCGAGAAACGTGACTATTTGATGGCATCAGAGTGCCAAGCGAATAGGGTGACACGTAGATTGCATCAGAGTGCCAAGCGAGAAACGTGCGACTCACTGACCGCATCAGAATGTCAAGCGAGGAACGTGTCTCAGTGACTGTATCAGAATGTCAAGCGAGTAGGGTGACTCGCTGACCGCATCATTGTGCCAAGCGAGTAAGCTGACTCGCTGACCGCATCTGAGGGCCGAGCATGTAATGTGTTTCGCTGACTGCCGACTGCCACAGGAGCGGCTAGGACACCTCGGTGAGTGCGGCGGACCACTGGCATATCAGGCGACTAGCCAGGTCCAGACGACCCACGGACGAAGTACCATCACTTGGAGCCGCGGCGGAGGTTGGAGAGCAAATTAATCACTCGTTACCCATTTCGACACAACGAGGCGAGAATCGTCCGTCAAAGCGACGTCTGAAAATTAACTGTTTTGAATGCTCTGCCTTCAGCCCAAAACTGTAAGGAATGGGAAATAATGAGTATTTTAAATTCAGCTTTTAGTTGTCCACACAAAACATCTGTTTGCCATCATTCTTTGCTACCAGGATGACTGTGGACACCCAGGGACTCGCTGATGGCTCTATTATCACACTATCCAACATTATATGTAATAATCTTCTAGGTCTGCTCTTGCTTTGCTGAAGGCAGCCATCGTGGTGCCTACTGTATCGGTTCTTCATGGGCTGTGTTTATGTGATGGTAGACTAGGTTCGTTCTTCAAGGTCGGTATCCCACAGTGAGAACACATTCTGTTATTTTGTAGTAAAACAGCAACTTCTTCTACTTCTTCAGGGGCGAGGTTCTCCTGAGATCGCTTTAATAACTGATTTAGTTCAGAACTCAGTGGTGTAGTGTGAACTTGTGAAGGTGGTAGCATCACACTGGGTTATCCTGAGGCCTGGTTCAAGACTAGCTATTGGCTATCATTGTTTCAGAACCCTTTTATTTGAGTCGAGGTTGGCAACCCTTACTGGTACAACTTCACCAAACGTAATAATACTTCGATCAATTGGAAGTTTTTCCAACCCTAAAGTAATACCTTTTTCGATTATGTAGCTCATTTTGCCCCTATCATCTCCCTTTATCCTAGCTGCTATTATCTGCTCATGATTGCCTGGGATTAAACAGTTTCATGAACCCAGTGGCGTAGCCAGGATTTGCGTATGGGGGGTGTTAAGAAGCATAGCCCCCCCCCCCCCGTATTAAAGCGGGGGGTCCGGGGGTCCTCCCCCGGGAAAATTTGGATTTTAAGGTGTATAATAGTGCTATTTTAGCAGTTTTCGGTACTTAAATTTAAATATTGTAATGGTAAAAATTTTATTAATTTTAATATGAAATTTGTTTGAGTGATGAATAAGAAATTAATTAAAGATTTGGAGCTAAGGGGGGGGTTCGAACCCCTAAAACCCCCCCCTGGCTACGCCCCTGCATGAACCACTACTTTAATTACTGGCACTTCTAATTGTTTGGAATTAACAATTCTACCTTCTTCCCTCTGATTTGTAATACCTGTCGTTCCATGTCAAGAACATATCCATATTGATTTATGATATACATTCCTAGAATTACCTTATTAGTAATTCAGTAACAAGAATTATATTTCAAGCCTTTCCTTCAGATATATCTGTAAATTCACAGGTGATGTGTCCCAAGTTACTGTCCTCAGTTTGTATGATAGCGATACTCTACTTAGTTGTTCGCTACTTACCATGTCTGTGCGAACTATGGATGCCGAAGCCCCAGTATCAACAGTTAGTAGACACTGCCTGCCACTGACTCATCCATTCAGTAGTAGACTGACATTGCCTATATAGCCCTAGGGGCTATCGTTTCCCGAAGAGCTGGCATGCACCTTTCACAGCAGATACTGCTCGTTTCCCTGTTGCTCTTCTTGTTGTAGAGCTTTCTTGCATGTCAGGCGGTCCCAGTGAATATGCCCTAGTTCTTGACAGTCAAAGAACCGTGGGCAAATTCCTGTCCTCGGAATCTGAAACATTGAGTAATATTCAGCAGCTTTTTCAGGGATCTGATTATTTTTCTTTCGTAAATGGTGACATTAGTATTTCCCTCTAGGTTTGGTTCCAGTCCCATTCTTCTTGTCTTGTCTTGTTCCTGGAATCATTGCATGCAGCTTCTTTCTCTAGGGCATGTACCAGGGCTTCGAAACTCTTCTTTTGGCAGGCCAAATGAAGGGTTTGCTGGACCTAAGCATACCTGAAACCATCTATAAATGCGCTAGTAGCTAGCTGCTTTCGGAAGTCCCTGTACACTGCACATGATGATTGGACATCGAAGGTGGGTGGCTTGAATTTTGAGTGGATGTGGGAAGTACCTTCAACTTTGAAATGCCCGTAGACACTCTTCAGGCTTGCAGCAGCTGAAGTTTCTTTAATCATCCGTCAGCACTCCTTGGTTTCAGCTTCTGCGCGTCATTCGGTTGCCTGCTCGAGCTGAGTTCGCTGTAGCTCCTGTCAGTCAAGTTGCTATTCTTGTTGTGCAAGATGCTGCTCCAAACACTGTACTTTACCTTGAAACTGAAGGCTGGTTTCGGCTATTTTATTCTTCATTTCTTTTGGGCCCTTCATTATTTCATCAATTTATATCTTGATGGACATTCTTCACCTCTTCTTGACTGTTCCTTATTTCACTCTTCATTTCTTTATCTCTTCTTGACTTTTCCTTATTTCATTCTTCATTTAGTTTTTCAAGTCTTTTTGGCCTGTCCTCATACCCTCTAGGCTACTCTCCGTCTTCTCCTGGTTACTCTCCATTTTCCATTTTTTCCTGGTTACTCTTTATTTCGGCCAAGGAAGCAATTATGTTCTTAAGTTCGTCGGCCACTATCTTCCTCGTCAACATGCACTGACAATGTAACTGACACTTATGTCGTATTACTTCACTCAAATTGCAACTATGACCTATCCTAAACTTTTACTCAGAACTGACACTAACTTTATTACACTCACACTAACATTCACGCTATTACACCCAAAACTAACAACTATTTCTAACACTAGCTGTATTCCCGAATAGCTAATTTTAACACGATATTTCCCTTACATTTGCTGTTCTGTCTTTAATATTTTCAACAGATATTCACTAAGTGAATTATAATGGGTGTAAAAAGGTGCGCAATGATAATAATTATGAGTAAGAACACTTGCGCTACAATCGTTATATTACAGTTAGTGAATATCTGTTGACAATATTAGGGACAGAAAAACAATTGAAATGGAGGTATCATTTAAAATTTCACAAATATTCCGTAAATAATAGTAATCATAATACATTTAAAAATAAACATGCCATGTGAGGCCGAGCCTCAGTTCTAATAGTACTTTTATATCTTCGTTTAAAGCAGTGAGTGTTTGATATTTCTATGTTAGTAAATTAAATTACGCTCTGCATTTTACAATTAACATTTAATTTGAACAAAAACGTGTAGCTGGTTAAATACCATACATATAAACACATTCATATCCATATCATCTTATTTTGACAGTCTTGCGGTAAAATCGTACGCTAGTTGCAGTCATGAGAAGAAGAGTAGAGTAAACTAGTAGTATCCTTGCAAGAAGATTGAATAAGATAAAAGTTCCATACTCGATATGTTTTAATGTTCTCTTTTGTGCATTTTTCATGTACAAATTTACACACAGGAATCTAGTCAGGCGAAAAGAACCCTAAATATATATTTTTTAAGTTGAAGTTGTTTACAGTTGGTAGGTTAAGCCGAGGCGATGAGTCATCAGAGCGTAACAAAATTTGCAACGCTCAAGAATGGGGCGGCGATGACGGAGCGTGGAAAGGGGAATATTAAGTACCCCACAGTTAACTATCAGACAAGCACTACAGTGCTGCATTTTTCTTCCTCTTTAAAAATTCAGTTTAATTCAAAGAGAATAGTGAAAATTTGTGTAGGCATTTATAATAGGGTTAATGTGTTTTTTGGTCTACCAAGGTATACTTGTTTATTTTTGTCGTTTAAGAAGGGAATTATTGAATATTTTTGTTTTATCGTTCAAATTGATAATATAAGTGTGAAATTTTTCACTTCTAGCATGCTTGGCAGCAAGAATTCAGTTTTTTTTGTAATGAAACGCTTTCTAAAGCGGATCGGCGAAAATGTGTACTTGGAGCCCGCAGCGAACAAGACGGGCGTAGACAATCACCACACTCACCCACGCCGCTCTTGCACGCACGCACTGCCCGTCGTGACGCGCGACGCCGATGGGCATCGCGCCGGAAGTGAAGCCACGCTGCTCTGTCGGAGGAGGGGGAGGGGAGGGGCAGACGCCCGACGCGTAGTGGCGCTGTTTTGTTTACGACGCTACCCCTCCGGCCCCCCGCCCACGAAGGGCGCACGGAGGTTCGTGTCGGCGCGCCATTAGCGAAACGTCGTCGTCGTCGCGCCGGGTAGCGGCCTGGGCGTGTAGTGGGGGAGGGGTGAGGTAGGGGTGTGGGGCGCCAGCGCGCCGCACACACGTCCGCCCCCTTCCCCTTCACCCAGCCACACACACACACACACACACACACACGTACAAGCCCACGTCAACCGAGGCGAGCGCGACAGAGAGGTGGCTGCGCACATACTAAAGCTGGATAACTTTCTGTGTCATTTAACTTGTCTCAAACTTTACAGTTCTCAAAAATGGCACCAGTGTTACGAATCACACAACTGTCACTCCTTGAAACCTAACCTTGGAAGATTTTTTTAAATCTTTAAGTTTATATTTAAAAAAAATTAATTACCCACAAAAAAAGTATAGTAATGTATTTAGCTGTAGTAAATTTTGTTGCGTCTGGAACCATAAACAAAATTAATATATATATATATTTTTTTTTGTAATATGACAAACTAGTAGATATTACTGTATATTTACGGATTGTTCAGCAAAGATTGTACTTCAGTTCATTGAAATTTTCTAGTGACATTATAAAATAGTTATGAAAATTGATTTTAAAAATTCAGTAAAAAAATTGAGTAAATATGAGAGAGAAGGCTCCTTCCTTTAGTCTGGCAGCATTGATAGGATGTGTCCATAAATTATTGTTTCTTGATTATTTTTATTATGTGTAACATCTTAGCTCTCGCTATACGGCATTTGGTAGGAGTCATTTCATGAATGTAACGGAAGTCGCGTGGAAATGGAATTTGAACCCACGGTGTTGCCATCTGTGGCGGATAGCGCGAACCAAAGTTCAAAGAGACAAAGCGAAACTTCATAGAATTAACTGTTTAGTGCATTTTAACAATATGGGCACTATTTGATAAAATTCCTTGTCGAAAATCATTCCAAATACGGGTTTAATATTTTTTTAAGGACTTCTTCGCTTTAATCGGAGCCGTTTCATTATATAGTTAAAGATTTCACTCTGAAAATCTATTGATTCGATAGTCGACGTAGCTGCTCCGGCAACAAATTCTAGTGGCGGGTGCGGAAACTACGTGTGATTCGTGTCCAGATATGTATTTTAAACACTGTAACACCCCTCGTGCCACAAAATTGAATTATTTTGAATTAATTAAAAAGAGCCTTGGAAACTTGCTGGATAAATAAAAAATAAGTTGAATAAATTGATTTACCAGAGGCGGCACGAGGTGGGGAACAAACAAAATTTAGGAACTTCCTGTAACAAGCAAGGAGGAAGTTGGTGGATCGTTTAAAATCATAAATAAAAACTACACGATTAACTTGATCTATAGTTTCCCTGTTTTATTTGCCCTGATGAATTATCTTGTTTCCATTACTTTACATACAAAAGGTTTTAACAAGTTTCAAAGATTTAAAAAAAAAAAAAGAAAAACGAAAAGGGGCCGGCCCGCGATTATTTAAAACAAAGTACATTGTATTGATACATTATTACAACTTGCAATGTTCTACTACATTAAATTTGTCGCTGATTAGTTTACCATATCAGTGGATTAAGTGGATAGTCACTTATCGCTGGTTTGTCTTTAAAAAGGGGGGGAATAGAAATAGAAACCATATCACCCGAGTCTTCCAGGTGTGGAGTTAAAAATGCCGAACTGTAGAATGGAAGGAAGCTGCTTCTTCTAATGGGTGGATCTCGGACTGCCGAAAAACATACTGATGGACAATTCGTCCACCAGTAGTTGCTGGATCTCGAATCTAGCTGAATATGTGCATCGCTGGGAGATCGAACCCCTGACTGTAACAAGCCAAATCAAGACTGATTAGGACTTGAATACAGACAGTACATGAGGCAAGAAATGCCCGGAAAAATCTAAGGGGAGGTTGGGGAGGTCGCGAATTATCACTCACCAAAACAGGGGAGTTGCCTTCAAGCTGCCATCGCGGAGTCAGCCATGGTCCGTAGCTCGCGATTTGCGCGGCTGGGCGCGGATGATTTCTTCATAGTTAAAAAAATTAAAAGGGAAAATTTCAAAACAAAAAAATTACTAACACTATGCAGACAGACTAATCTACTTGAATTTAGTTGAGGGATAGTATCCCTTATTTAGGACGATTACATAGTCGCTAGCGGTCGGATGAAGTCTTCCAGAGTCTTCTGAGCTCGCCGGAGATCTGTCTGCAAACGTGACGCGCGCTGATCTGTGTCGCGGCAAACCGCGTCTCGTAATTAAAAGGGGGCACCGGCTCTTACAGGTGGAGGGGGGTCTGGGCCGCCGAAGGATTCCGAACTTGCCCAAATGCGGGCTGAAAAAAAACTCTGGCAGGAGTTTTGACGTTGGCATCACTGGGCGACAGTAGAGAACTCTGTCGGAGGGGTCTGAGTTGAAAACAATCGACTCGCCCACGGCGTCCATATAACTCAAGGGAAAGCAGGTGCTGCTCTCTGGTGCCCTAGAGGGTAGGATAGCGGAGAAGTTCGCGACTTGGTCGCTAGGTAGCGCTTGCGATCAGTTTTGGCGCACTCGTTTTTTGCGAGGAGACCTTGAGGACGGTCACTGTTGCCCAGGGGGTTACAACCGGTCATTGGTCTTACTTGTAACTTAGAAGGGGGGGGGGGGTGAGGGTAAAATGCAACGCTGCTGGGAATCTACGTCCCGTCGTGCCTGCAGAGGAGCGAACTTAACACTAATACGTGATGAAAAAGGCCAATCTCAGCTCGTCTCTGAGAACTGGTCGCCTGCAAGCTACAGGCTTGTCTATGCAGTTTGGGTCACGAAGAGAAATGATATTACAGGCTTGAGGCGTGACTGAAGGCGGGGGAAATGGTAAGCTGTCTGCCAGTCAGGGATTAGGCCAGCAAAATATCCGATACGCCGATGGGAAAGGGGCTTCAGAGCACTGAGACAAAGTTTAACTCAGAGGAGTACACCAGACTAACAAAGTAAAATCACACTATAGTAGAGCAAATAAAATTTCCACACAAAACAAATTTAAAATCATAATAAAAATTTAAAATATATCGTGTCGAAATTACTAATTAACGGCACATACTTCCTCCCTGAAAGACGGAGTCAGGGTGGCCCACTTGAGCCACCAAAAACCTGGGTTCCAGAAACTTACCCTCTACCAGGATCTACTGTAGTAAACTACTTACAATGGCTAACAATTCTTACGTGTTTAAATAAAGGCTAAAACTTACAGATAACTTATTGAATTAGGGGCGCCCCTTTAAACTAGACAACTTAGTGTAACACTTCTTAACTTAAATTTCTTATAAACTAGTACCATGGATTTTTTATTTTACTTATGATTATGACCTAGGTTTTTTTTTTATATCAACACGTTGGTTGAGTATGGCATGCCATAGTAGGAACGCTGTTCCTTGTATAAAGAAACACAGTGAAGAGTGCCCTCATTTTAGGTTGGGGTGTACTTTCTTCAACTGAGAAATGTGTGCGCGCGCGCGATATTTGCCGGAGCTGGGGTCGGCTAACGCGACCGTGACTGGCGTGAGGTATCGCTGGATCTGCCAGCGGCCATTCCAACGATATGAAAGCTTGGCTGACCTCTTGTCGATCGCCTTGCTGAGTGTGTGTGCTCTGCACAACACTAAATCTCCTACTCGGTAGGGATTGGGATAGCGTTTTTTGTTATATTTTTGCCTGCTTGCCTCGTGGGCCAAGTTCAGGTTTTTACGAGCTCTACTCCAGACTTCCTTAATGTTCCTGGGGTCGTCTGGTAGTAACTCTTTTAACGTCCATTGATTAGAGAGTGGGGTGTTGGGCTGGTATGTAAACATGAGTTCAAACGGTGTTGTTTTGTGACTTTCATGTCTGGCGGAATTGATAAGCCATTTGAAACCACACGAGATTGGAATCCCACCTATCCTGCGAGTTCGCATGGAATGCTACTAAGGCAGACCGGAGGTTTCGGTTGAAACGCTCCACATGTGAAGACTGGGGGTAGTAGGGAGTCGTGGTCACATGCTGAATCCCGTGTGAAAAACACATGTTTTTGAACTGAGTCGATTTAAAGTTTGTGGCATTATCGGAAACAATAATGGAAGGTACCCCGGATATTTTGAAAATATAATTTTGGAGGGCTCGAATGGTGATTTCGGCCGTGGCTCTTCTAACAGGGATTAGCCACACAAATTTTGAGAATGCATCTACGCATACTAGAAGCATCGAATTTCCGTCTTTTGACCTTGGGAAGGGTCCCACAAAATCTATGAAAAGCTTTTGCATGGGCCTTTCGGCCACGTCAGAACTTAAATAGCCGAACTGGGTCTGCTGCGCAGGTTTACTCAATGCACATAATTTGCACAATTTCACCCTTTGCGTTATATCCTTGTGCATTCCGTCCCAGATAAAATTCCTGCGAATGTTTTCCATTGTTTTGAAAATTCCTAAATGTGCGCCCAAAGGTGACGAGTGGTAATATTGAAAAACCATGTCCCTAAGATTCTGAGGTAGGGCTATTCTGAAATTTTTTGCTTGTTGTGTCCTTCGGTAAAGTATGCCTTTTGAAGGTTTGTAATATTTTGGAGGTGAGCCTGATTTTATTTGGTTAATTATGTCGGACAATTGTGGGTCAGAATTTTGATTTGATTGTATGTCGGAAAATGCTAGAGGAAAATCTGTTAACAATGCGTGGCAGGCCATAGGATTGTTTTCCTGAATCTCGGAGTTGGAAGGATTCTCGAACATTCGAGAAAGAGTATCTGCCACGATGTTCTGTGAACCACGAATATGTTGGATGCTGAATTTGAGAGAAGCAATTTTTACAATCCACCGACCTAATTTACCTAGTTGCTTCGGATGGGCTAGAAGCCAAGCAAGGGCCTGGTTGTCGGTTTCTAGTAGGAATTCTTTGTGTTCCAAATAGGGCCGGAACTTATCTATGCCGAAAACTACGGCAAGGCACTCAAGTTCGTATACCGAGGAGGCTTTCCTCTCCTGGTGTGTTAGGGTGCGGGAGGCGAAAGCTATAGGTTGCCTGCAGCCATCGAATTCTTGTGACAACACGGCCCCAATGGCCACACTGGATGCATCGGTTTGCAAAATAAAAGGTTTACTGAAATCAGCCATTCTAAGTACTGGCCTGACACGAATGATCGCACGGATCCAGTATCTATTAGGCCTGGAACTTCTTGTTTTCCAATTATTGTGTTGGCGTAGGGCAAAACTGTGGGTATATTAGCTAGAATATTATGACATGTTCTTTTGTCCGTGGTTCGCGAACAATTACATCGTCCGCACATAGGCCTAAACGTGTTACAGTTTTCCGTTTGCTTGTCTTGGCGGGCTTTGTTTTTCTTAGCTCGCCTTTGTTTCTGTTTTCTTCTTTTGTTTTTTCCTCTGTGTGGGGAAGCGGTGTTTTGTTGAAGTTTTTGTTCGTAATTTTTATTAGGGCCTTGGTGAAGGGAAAAATTCCTAATGGTTGTTTGGGTGGCTGGCTCAGAAAAAATTCTTTCTGGCCAGCGGTTTACATGTTTTTTGGATTCTGAGAATAGTTAGAATTTGGCCGATAGTTTCTTGCACGACACTGCTCAATGTAGTGCCCAGACTTTTTGCAGTACCTACAAACCGGTATGCTCTCATCTTTGTACTGGGCCCTAGCGACGTGTTCTGATTTGTGCTTTTGTTGCGAAAAATATTTATTGGGAAATTGTTGTTTGTTTTCTGTTTCCGCCCGTGCGTTGTTGTGGGTGTAGGAATTTTATTCTCGATTTCGCTGGTGGTCAGCGTATTCCACGTTCGTGTTCGAGATACACAGGCGGTCTAGCTCGGCAAAGTTTTGCGGTCGAGACTGGAAAACTGCCCTCGATCGTTCCTGTGGATTAATTCCATCAAGGATGTTTGAGACTATCTCACTCTCAGATACTCGCAACCGAAGAATTTGCGCAGCTAGTTTGATGTCTGCTATGAAGTTAGGTAGGGCCTCATTCCTTTGCTGTACCCTATTGTACCACTCCATTCTGATGTTGGTCATCAAACGGGCTGGAATAAAATAATTTAGAACGTCCTCATGAAATTGGTCAAAAGAATAATTTTGCTCAAAGGCGAGCGTCACTCGCTCGCTCAAGGGTGGTTGTGTAAAGGGGAAAATAACTTCTAGGAGTTCCCTGTCTGGAAGGTTTGCCTTTTGTTTGATTTTGAACAAATTCTTTAGGAAGTCGATTAGGCTCCTGGGCTCCAACCCTGTGGTTTCCTTCAAATTAGCCAGCAGTCTTTCAACGGGATTTGGTATCTTAGCGTAAAAACTACCTCCAGTTGTATGATTGAAGGTAGGAACCACAGGTACTGGGTTCGGTGCTAGATTAGAGGCTTGAGGTGTGACTGGTGGAGGTTGAGTTTGGTTTTGAAGTTGGTATACCTGCGGGCCCAATGGCAGGTATGTGGTGGCGGGGCTGGGGTAAGGAAGTTGTGATTCTATCCTGCCACCAGGGTGCACAGGGGCTGGTTGTGGTAGCATAGCTGCCAGGGTGGAAGGAAAGGCTATCAGTGGCGAAACTGACCTTCCACTGGCCGAGGAGGTGGGAAGGGCTTCAGGAGAGGTATGGAGGGATGAGAAGGCTGACCGGAATTCATGATAGGGGTTGAAAATGGCGGGTGAGGTGGAGGGTAGGTATATGGGTTGGGGCATGTAAACAGGATGAGCTGAGAGCGAATGCATATGATAGGCGAAGGTGACATTGGTGCTCGGGTGAGTACCAGTCGCCATGACAGTCGCAGATGGAAAATGAGATGGTGTGAATGTCGAAGTCAATGCCCGGCGACGTGATGTCACGGGGGGTGAGGGCGGTGGGGAGGGTAAAAGAGGTGGGGTAGGGACTGGGCTGCCTCCAGTGTGCATTTGTTTTGGGGGTTCCTGTACTTGACTGTCAGTTACTCCTCCTGCCACTGCCTCTACGGGTTCAAGTATTCTTTGGTCGATTGCGGCTAGTTTGCTCCGCAATTGGAAATTTAGACCAGGAATCTGTTGCCTACATTTCTCGATCTCCTTTTGGTAGATCCCATTTAATTTGTTGGTGGCTACTATTGTGAGGTTGGTAAATCTCGTGCCAATATGACTCAAGCGAGTTAGCTCACGTAAGATGTTGTTTCTATTTGTCTCGTCTCGTACAGAATTAGTGTAACTGTGGAGTTCCTGAAATTTACTACAAACACAGTTAAATTCCTCCAAAGAGTCCAAGTCAGCGAGATTAGTGACTTGTGGTTGAATTTCTTCGGCACACGCAGCTCGGAATCTTTTCCGGAGCGTGGCCACGTCACCGAGGCCTGACAAACCTCGAAATCGGAGTTCGTACTCCAGCTCGTCACGGAGGAGATACTCCGGCGTGAGCATTGTGTCCCTTTCGTAGGTGGACCTTGGTCCAGTCTTACGAGGACAGCAAAACATATACAAAAATTTACGTTGATTGGTCAAAAGAAAATTACCAACAAAGACTTAAAACTATGGTTGAAACAGTACCTTAAATTCTACACAAGACTCTCTTAATTTAACTTAGCTTAATAATATCGTAGTTGCTCCGACGGGTCGGAAGTATGTGCCCAGAATACAAAAGTTTTTTTTTTTTTTTAAATGTTTAACTTCTAAACACATGATTAGCTAATAAAAAAACTAACTATTGCTGCCGGCAGACGAATGAGTTGGTACGTCTGTTGGCGTCTCTCTCAGAGGTAAGCGACCTCCGGGACTTGCGGGAACAAGGGATGTGTGTGTGTGTGTGTCCGCGCGAGCCTCAGACACGAACGAGATATGATAACACCGCCGGTCGCTCGGGGTGCAGGGGAGGAGGGGATGTCTACGGCCTTGTCCACAGCACGTCCGGGGACGCGCGGTGGAGAGAGGACAGCTGGCTGGCTGAAGGACGTCGCGCGCGCTACGCACTAGCCTAAGTCCACACGGAAATTTAACTCAAGATAAATTTTAAAATTTTAACTCAATATAACTACAGGGTGTACCAGCGATGAGTTTACAATATTATTACAAAATTGCTATCATCAAAAAAAATTAATTTAATTTTTTCTTTTTTTTTTGCTTATATTATTCAGGTATGCATATAAAACCGGAAACCATGCTCTGCTACCAAGTTGTTACACCCCTCGTGCCTCAAAATTGAATTATTTTGAATTAATTAAAAAGAGCCTTGGAAACTTGCTGGATGAAAAAAATAAGTTGAATAAATTGATTTACCAGAGGCGGCACGAGGTGGGGAACAAACAAAATTTAGGAACTTCCTGTAACAAGCAAGGAGGAAGTTGGTGGATCGTTTAAAATCATAAATAAAAACTACACGATTAACTTGATCTATAGTTTCCCTGTTTTATTTGCCCTGATGAATTATCTTGTTTCCATTACTTTACATACAAAAGGTTTTAACAAGTTTCAAAGATTTAAAAAAAAAAAAAGAAAAACGAAAAGGGGCCGGCCCGCGATTATTTAAAACAAAGTACATTGTATTGATACATTATTACAACTTGCAATGTTCTACTACATTAAATTTGTCGCTGATTAGTTTACCATATCAGTGGATTAAGTGGATAGTCACTTATCGCTGGTTTGTCTTTAAAAAGGGGGGGAATAGAAATAGAAACCATATCACCCGAGTCTTCCAGGTGTGGAGTTAAAAATGCCGAACTGTAGAATGGAAGGAAGCTGCTTCTTCTAATGGGTGGATCTCGGACTGCCGAAAAACATACTGATGGACAATTCGTCCACCAGTAGTTGCTGGATCTCGAATCTAGCTGAATATGTGCATCGCTGGGAGATCGAACCCCTGACTGTAACAAGCCAAATCAAGACTGATTAGGACTTGAATACAGACAGTACATGAGGCAAGAAATGCCCGGAAAAATCTAAGGGGAGGTTGGGGAGGTCGCGAATTATCACTCACCAAAACAAGGTAGTTGCCTTCAAGCTGCCATCGCGGAGTCAGCCATGGTCCGTAGCTCGCGATTTGCGCGGCTGGGCGCGGATGATTTCTTCATAGTTAAAAAAATTAAAAGGGAAAATTTCAAAACAAAAAAATTACTAACACTATGCAGACAGACTAATCTACTTGAATTTAGTTGAGGGATAGTATCCCTTATTTAGGACGATTACATAGTCGCTAGCGGTCGGATGAAGTCTTCCAGAGTCTTCTGAGCTCGCCGGAGATCTGTCTGCAAACGTGACGCGCGCTGATCTGTGTCGCGGCAAACCGCGTCTCGTAATTAAAAGGGGGCACCGGCTCTTACAGGTGGAGGGGGGTCTGGGCCGCCGAAGGATTCCGAACTTGCCCAAATGCGGGCTGAAAAAAAACTCTGGCAGGAGTTTTGACGTTGGCATCACTGGGCGACAGTAGAGAACTCTGTCGGAGGGGTCTGAGTTGAAAACAATCGACTCGCCCACGGCGTCCATATAACTCAAGGGAAAGCAGGTGCTGCTCTCTGGTGCCCTAGAGGGTAGGATAGCGGAGAAGTTCGCGACTTGGTCGCTAGGTAGCGCTTGCGATCAGTTTTGGCGCACTCGTTTTTTGCGAGGAGACCTTGAGGACGGTCACTGTTGCCCAGGGGGTTACAACCGGTCATTGGTCTTACTTGGAACTTAGAAGGGGGGGGGGGGGTGAGGGTAAAATGCAACGCTGCTGGGAATCTACGTCCCGTCGTGCCTGCAGAGGAGCGAACTTAACACTAATACGTGATGAAAAAGGCCAATCTCAGCTCGTCTCTGAGAACTGGTCGCCTGCAAGCTACAGGCTTGTCTATGCAGTTTGGGTCACGAAGAGAAATGATATTACAGGCTTGAGGCGTGACTGAAGGCGGGGGAAATGGTAAGCTGTCTGCCAGTCAGGGATTAGGCCAGCAAAATATCCGATACGCCGATGGGAAAGGGGCTTCAGAGCACTGAGACAAAGTTTAACTCAGAGGAGTACACCAGACTAACAAAGTAAAATCACACTATAGTAGAGCAAATAAAATTTCCACACAAAACAAATTTAAAATCATAATAAAAATTTAAAATATATCGTGTCGAAATTACTAATTAACGGCACAACACAGTTTTCGTTTCTCGATATTATTTTTAAGAAGTCTACGTTAAATTTTGTGTCCGATTTTGTTTTATACGTGTATTTACAACATGAGAACACATTAATAATTAGCTTTTTACAGGGGTTAGATGTTACACGTGTCTGGCAGTACCGAAAGGCTCGCTCACATTTTTGTTCTTCCTATAGACACATTCGCCCATTATCAATGCTATTAAAATTGATTTAACGCCCACAGCACAAGAGCGCGGCGCTCACTTCAGCGAACAGTTGGACACTGGGAAGAAGTGGCTGGGATCTCCCCATCAATTGGGCAACTACAGCTGAAAAGTTTCCGGCGTGGCAACTGCAGTTGCAAGGTCTTGGCAACTTGTGAGCGATCGATCGCTGGTAACTTAGTTTCCGTGTGAAAGGTCTCGTCTTCCCGTCGTGCATAGGGCAACTGAGATATTTGAATGTTGACCGTCAAATTTTAAAGCGTGGAAATGAAGAAAAAGGTGAAATGCGTGGTTTGAAGTATCTGTAAAAGCTGTTTCATGCCTAAATATTATTCTGAAAACACGCGTTTTAGCAATTTTCACTCATAAAAAATACAGTTTAAAATTGAAATACGTAACCAGAACCACTCATCCGCCCTCATCATATTTTTAAATGCTTTTGGTAATCAGACCCCACTCGGATATCTTGAACAGTTTTTAAATCACGTAGTTGTTTTAAAAGCTCTGCACACCGTTTGAGTAACCAGGTAGGCGGGGCCCTTAAAGACGAAACGGTAGAAGAGAACTTCCATCCGAACATGTTCTTGATTGTTATTCATAAATAGACACCACCATGTATCATGACCAGAATGTTTTTTTTGACGTGACAACGTCTAATAAATCGATGAACGCCGGCTGCACGCACGAAAAAGTGTCCCGTAACGCACATTGTCCCACTACGGATGTCCCACTACGGATGTGTCCTGTTATGCTCATTGTACGCATGCGTGGCATCTCTCTTCCACTCGATTGGAACAACCATCGATTTGACTTTTCAATCATATTTTCGTCGTTTGAATTATTAATATTATGTAATTTAACGATCGTCCACCGATTTTCAGCACAATCGGTACGGTTATTTAAAAGTAATGTTGAATATTCAAATACGTTTTTAACGAACAATGGTGTTTTACAGTTGCACATAATAATTAAATTACACTTGGGATCTTTTGCACAATGTTTTAAAAAATATTGTAACACATAATAAATAAGTTTGGTGTATTTGGGATGCGTATTTGTTATAAATTCGTGCTATAAAAACGAAATATTATTCCCCTACCGTGCTGTAATCTACGGTGACGGACGCGAACCGAATGAATTACGATATATATTCGCTATTGCGGGAACCAGGCACTCCTTAATACATATTTTCCTTTGTTTATCGCGATGGGCGTTATTATTAATGAATTATAAATAAAATTTCGTGGCCGGGGCCACAATTGCACAAGCACTGGAAGACATAAAAACAAAAATATTCTCGACGGATTTTAATCTCTGTTTTTCATTGCTTATTACAACAACAATTTCGGAAATAAAGGTAAATTATTTTTGCATTTTAAAAATCTGATTACTAGTATAATTTCAAGTATTTATTCTTTTATTATTAAAATAAAAATGATTCAATTTTATTCATAAAGGTATGCAATTATTTCATCAATGTTTCGTTATTATGTTGTCACGTTAAACTATCGTCCGTAAACCGACTTTATAGACAACAATTTTTTTTTTTAATTTTGCTTGTTTTTCCGAAACCCTGCGCGTTGTTTAGCAACCAAGATAGTTAAGTCCATTAGTTAATTAATTATTCTTAATTTTCACATTTTAGTGACAGAAACGTAATGCTCAGATCAGGGACACTGAGGCAGGAGTTGTCCATGGCTTATGTTAAGAGATGCCGAGAGAGGTAGCATAGCACCAAGGTAAAAACGTTGGACACACATTTGGGAGAAACTCCAGTTCATCCACCCAGATTTCGGTTTCTCATGGTTTCCTGATATCCATCTAGGGTATGATGTAATGGTTCCCTACTATTGGCCATTGTCGATTCATTTCACAAATTTCCTTATCTGCATGTGTCCGTCCCTAACTAACTCGTCGACTAATTGATGTGTGTATGTTTTCACTTTTAATTTACGAAGAACGCTGGTACATATTATCCAGGAATATTCGTAAATTCCCGGCTATCTTCGTAGATTTTAGGACACTTGAGTTAACTTACTTTAAACATGAATACAAAATAATATTCTTGGTATACTAGCAAAACATGTAAAAACGGGCGGAGTCTACAGTAAAAACACTCTTCTTTTGTCTACCTTTGTTAAGAACGAAACACTCGGAAGTCGAAATGCGGGTACGAAGATTGTTATTTGAAATTACGAAGAACTCTTCGTTTATTTCAGGGAAATTCTTAGCTGGAAAGTTCGTAAATTTATTCTTATTTCTAACAGTGTATGGAGTATACATTCCGTTTGTTTGTTTCTTATGCAAATCTACAATGTAAAATATTTTTGTACTTATTACAAGAACAATTCTTGGAAACCAACATATCACGTGTAAAACTGCAAGGCAGAGTTTTGTAAAATTGCAAATGGTACAAAACTCTACATTGCAATTTTTCAAGTGATATAATTGGCAACTGAATTTCCAAGGACTATCCTTGTAAAAGTACAGTCATTTTTTTTTACAGTTTACAGTTTTACTCCGATAGGGATGAAAGTTTGCTCATTTGACCATAAAAACAAGAAGAAGGTAACACTTCTCATTTCCTGGCCACGACTATTGTATTGTTGATTTTTTTTTGGCTTACCCACGAGAAGAAGGATGTATAATGGCTGCGAGAGAGTGTTAATTCTTTAGACTGCCGTAGCGAAGCATGGGTACTTTAGCTAGTATAATAAAAAATATTTTAAGAAACCATTCCAGAACTTAATTAGTGTGCTTTTATGAAGCTACTTAATCCTGAAGAAAGGTAGGTGAAATGGAACACGAACGTGGTTCCTGATGAATACTTTCCTAGTGTCCCGCCACTGCACTGATTCGTTCTGTCATTACTGCATAATATTTTTTGTTCATTAAATTACCGAAGAAACAATATAATTATACAAAATTGTGAGCTAGTCTTTCAATACTCACAGAAATTAGTAACAAACAAATTAATGTGTTCTCATGTTGTAAATACACTTCTTCTGATACGAAACTCAGACACGAAATTTAATGAAGAATTCTTTAAAAAAAACGCCGAGCGTGATAAGTATACGCAAATTATGTTTTAAACTACATTTATTGACGCGAATCACACGTAGTTTCCGCACCCGTCAATAGAATATGTTGCCGGTACAGCCACGTCAAGTATTAAATAATTCAATTTGAACAGTGAATTTTTAAACTTAATAATGAAACGGCTCCGATAAAAATAAACAAATTGAAAAAAAAAAACTGACTTCAAAATGTGCAAAAGTAACATAAGTTCACTAAAAATAAATGTTTTGTACACCAAATTCATACTTTTTTTCGTTTATTGTAATTAGGAACTTATTGTTTATTAGGTATGTAATTATTATTTAATTTTGTAATTTTAAGTCGGTTTCTAGTATAACATAAAAATTATTTAACTTAATTGTATAATGCTTGATATATATATATATATATATATATATATATATATATATATATATATATAAACCATTATTTATCTCATGTTGGTAATTTTTGTATGTTGTTACTTATGGATGCAAATAATGCTTACAATTATTTAATTAATTCGGTTTTATGACTTTTGCTAATTTTATGAATGTCGTTCCAATTCCAAGCTCCATTAAAAGGTTTTTAAATTTGGCTCTGCTTTTAAGTATTAGATTTTATACAGTCGTTTCTACTGGATGTTTCGAGTATTTTAAAAGGTTCAGGTTTTTTGCTATGGGTTCATGTGACGTGTAACTTCAACCAGAGAGCGACGAAGTCGTGTGCCCGTGCTGGGTGTGCTAAGACACCAGCAGGGGTGTCCACATTTGGATAAAGAATAGAATGTGGATAGTTCGCCACACCCCGAAGGACAAGAAATTAATATAAAAATAAGTAACTAAAATAATATTATATTATCCAATAACATTGAATCCGGACAGAAGGTAAAATTATGACAGTAACCAACAGAAATAAAAGGTATTAACTGGTTTATGCACTAAAGTGTGGAGTCTGGATTTATGCCAGTAAACAAAGCGAATTTTGCATGTCTTTAGCTATGAGTCATAAATGTCCATGATTTAGAGTATCTCGGGAGATTTTTTTGAACGCCGTATGGTTTTTGTAAGTTTTCTCTTGCGTGCACAGACGCTGCACTTCATTTTCACATAAAATATTTCTTCCCGTGGAAACATCCTTGCTTTCCGCGCAGGGTTACACATCCCCCCCCCCCCCCAATTGCCCAATCATTCCTAACAAGAACTCACGCACCTAGAGGAAGCCCTGGTATTTCGGCGTAAATCAGCATCGGCGAGATCGCGGAAAGCCCCAACTAAACACCAGATTAGGCGGCTGGCTCGACGAACGAAAATCGGAGTTGAGGAAGTCAAAGAGAGGAAAGAGACGTTGAAAGTGGCATTTATGCTAATGCAGAGCGGTGAAGATAGAGAGAGGGGAGGAACAACGCAGGAGTAGGTGGTTCGAAAGAGTGAGAAGGGAAGGGGGTCAAGAAATGGGGCCAAAACCTTTTTATACGAATGTAAATCATTATATAATATCCGTGCTTCGAGGAAGGCTTGTGTGTTTTTCAGCGACCCAAGAAAATAGCCGGTGCTCAACCCTGTCATCTGACATGAAACTATGCGAGCCATAACCGACTCGAGATACGAGTCGAAGGCTACCCCCCTCCTTCCTCCCCCCATCCCCCAATGTTTCGCTAGGCCTGCGACGGAGGCAAACAGCCTAACTGGGTTATCGCCGAGATAAGCGGTCGGGTTTGTGGGCTACGTGTTGCGGGCTCTCCCACAGTACCTTGCGCCGACTGGAGAAACTCTCGTGACAATCTCGGAGCACGGAAAGCTCCCTCGTTGAAGATGCACGCGTACTTATTTTACGCGTCTTACAACATACCCAAGTAATAAAAATGGCACACACTTCATAATATGGTTAGAAAGTAGATATCCTGGTTTGTAATTGATTGATGATTTTTTTTTCATACAATTGACCGTGAACGTTAAAATAAATTAATCGAGTCAAAACTTTGCATCTCTATCTTGCTTTGTGAATTTCTAGATGAGAATGGCTATGAATTTTTCGGCTTTCTAAAGCCGATGAGAAATAAGTTTTATTGATTGTGAAGTGTAACTCACGAGAATGAAATTTAATTAAAGAATAAAATACAAAAAAATGTAATGGCATGTGAATTTGCTAAATAAACACGAACATGTACAGTTTCTCTAGCATTTTATTGCTTTAAAATTTTATTCATGTCTAGTACAGCCATATACCATAAATTATAATACCAACATTTGTGATCGGAGGAGGAAGCTATCGCACGGTGCTTGAACGGAGCATCGTCGCAAGGCGCGATGCGCCCGTGAAGAAGGCAGCCAGTCGGCACGGACGCTGTGCGTGGAGTATCTTCACGGCAGGCGCACCTCAGCTAGTGCTCCCCGTATGCGAGCAGGCAGCTTGTTCGTGCATCACCACCGACGCGCATTATGCTCTGAGCCAGGGCATGATGCATTAAACTATATAAAAAAAACAATGTGAGCGAGTTTTTCAGTACTCGCCAGAGAGGTGTATCATCTAACCTCGGTAACGAGCAGATCCATGTATTCTCATGTTGCAAATACACTTGTAATACAAAACTTGGGCCTCGAACATGAAATTTAATGCAGTTTTTTTTTAAATAATGCCGAGCGTAATATATATACGCAAATAGTGTTTTCAATTACATTTATGAAAGCGAATCAATCGTTGTTTCCACACCCACCACTAGAATTCGTTGCCGAATTATTCCATTTGCATAGAGAAAATTTAAACTACATCATGAAACGGTTCCGATAAAAGCGAAAAAGACTTGAAAAATATACTAACACCCTTTTAGAAGATGATTTTCGACAGTGGATTAAATTAAAATACTGCTATTCTGGTCAAAATTCAAACAACAGTTAATACTATAAAGTTTTCGTTTAGCTTTGTGACTTTTGGTTCGCGCCATCCGCCACAGATGGCAGCACCGTGGTTTCCCATTTCCGTTCCACGCAACTTCCGTTACATTCATGCAATTACTCCTAATAAATCCTGTATACCGAGAGCTAAATTTACACATTAAAAATACTGAAATACGTGGTAAAATTAAAATCATTAAGGTAATAAATGACACCTCATTAGCGTAGATATAAATGATTTGATTATAATTAGAAATTTTAACAAAAGTCACAATGGGTTCATAATTGAGGTTCACAATTGTAACAGACTTGGCGACGAAACGCCTGCAAATGTCTTACAGTTGTATAACTCTTTACTTCATACGTTATTCCTTCTCTGTTTCACTAAGGTGAGACCCTCTCCTTAGCGTTGCGCCTTGTTTTTGTTATGATCTAATCGTACTCAACCTTATCGGCTGTAAAAAACAAAACAGAGAAGTGTCAAACTGTGAATTTCAAATATCACCATGTTAATGTTATTGCTACCTATCCTTACATGTGAAATATGCCTGTTGATTTTCACATGTTGCTCCTTTTTATAAACGCTGCGGGACATTACCAATTTGAGTCAATAGTTATGTGTTAACTGCCAAAAATCATTTAAGACATATTAAGAAGCTATGTTTATGCATGAAGCTTTAATTATTTATTAATAGAAGCCATCTAAAACACATACGTACTAATTTACAAATTATTTAATAGTGCTAAAATTATCATGATTCGCAGTAAACGTAACTCAGGCCTAGTTTCTCTGTTTGCAGTATTTAGATTTAATTTTACTCCTTGCATAACGTTCAAACACAAAACAAAAAAAAAAATAATATTATACCGTGAATTATTTATTTAACGACATAATTATTTTACGTGGTTTTATCACATATTCATGCACAACTATACGTGGAATTGAAAAGTGAATAAAAAATATAATTTATTTTTATCGGTATCTAACACAATCTGTTGATTCCAAGTACATACAAAGTCTTTGGAGCTGATACCAGGTAGCAGTCCTGTGTACTGTGGACTTGGCTATTATGTAGCTATGAAAGGTGATTACCATGAGCACACTATGTGAAAATTCACATTTCACAATCTAGATGGCAGTTAAATCGGCAACACTGATATGTGTGTGTATAAAATCTTAGCTCTTAGTATACGGCATTTGGTAAGAGTAATTTCGTAAAAATGTAACGGAAGTCGATTAACGAAAATGTGTCACAAAGATTGTGGACCCACGTGTTGCAAGATACACCCGTATATAGTCACTTTCGTAAACATTAGCGGACACACCAAACGCATTGGTGTGCCAAATGAAATTTTGTGTTAGAGATACTATCCTGGGATATATTTGGTAAATTGAAATAGTCATAGTAAAAAGTAATCTCAAGTTTTAAAATACCTAAGAAAACTGGCACTACAATACATATTTTCCTTCCAAACTCCTTACATGCTTAGTAACAGCGCGGTAGCGCGTGCTCGGTTACCTCAAAGGCCGAGGTTCATAAATCATCACTGGAAATAGTTTTTAAAAACCTTTTTACTAACATTATAATAAAATATTATTGCATAATAATAATGTATGATTACTTTAATAAGGATCAGGTTTGTATGTACGAATTATTTACCGTCTGATGTCAGTTGTTTAAGCAAAAACAAATATAATAACATATACTTAGTGTTACAATATGTGTTTTAAAACGTTTCATGTTAATATTTTAGCAATGCCATGTAAATATAACTTCTAACGTGTGCGGTATTTGTGTGATAAGTTTCGTATTGAAAGTATATTTGCAGCTCGAGCAGCATGATAAATTATGAATTCGCTCGTTACCGAGGTTAGATGTGTTCACAAATCACTGGCGAGTGCTGAGAGACTCGCTCACATGTATGTATGTGTACATCACGGGTCGCTACTTGCTACTCGCTACGTTGACATGGATGTAAAAGTGTTCCTGGTGGTTACTGGCGGGGAAGTCCCACAGCAGGAACGCGGCACTGAGAGAAAGGTTTGTTTGCCTCAACAAAATATTTGTTTATATATGGCGAAATTAATATATTTTGTTAATTCAAACAAATATTTTGTAGTAGGAAAGATTCTGTTGACACTATAAAATGAATTTTTCAACTCAAATGTATATTTGGTTAGGTGTAACAAATTATTTTTTTTTGTTACTTACCGAGTTTGGTTAAACTACCGAAATATTTTGTTCCGCCAAGTATATATTTGTTTCCCCATATATAAACAAATATTTGTTTGATTCAAACAAACCTTTTTCTCTGTGGGCGGCGCAGCGCGCGTGTGTGTTGGTACCTCTGGAAGGACGCGGCTTGGCGCGGCGGGAGTGCTCGCTCCCCCAGGCGTGGACACAGCAGAGCGGCGTTTAGCCCCCGCCTGGGCCTGCGGCGAGTTACCGGGCCCCGTCACGCGAGACCTGGCCTGCTTGGTCCTGTCCCTCCACCCGTGTTTTATTTTACAAACAACCCCTGTTTCAGGAACCGAGAAGTTCCCACTTTCGTTCTAATATGCGGTGATGCACACGTGCGTTCCCCGTGTAGTGCTAAACACGTGAATGGAGTTCCAGCAAGTTCCTTGAAAAATGTCATATTTAACGGTGCTCCTCAAACGATATTCACACAACACTTGTTCTACCTGTGTGCAGATATAAGCATGTTGTAGGTCATATGCTAACGTCGGAATGGAAGTATTTCGTTTTTTTAATCTGTATTATTTTTGGAATTAAAATAGCTAACAACGATTGTTTTTCAGAATAATAATTATGAACACGGTACTTTTTTTTGTAAACGGAATAGGAATATTCATGTAAAATTACAGATATTTGTAAATTTGTAAATTTGCACGAAAACAAAACACGTATCACTACAAGATAATGCTCTCAGTTATACTGGGTTCGGATTATTACCCAGGTATTTATGCTTTGTGCTGTCCCCATAATCCAATAGTTATTTGCAAACCGTTCTCTGAATAGCTTTTCAGTGTTAACATTAATAAGCACGTTAAAACAAAATAAGTCTAATTGTTTGAAAATTCTATTATTTTTTTCCATGGTTTTAAAAAATATGCCTGAATAGAACATCAATTAAAAAATAATATTAGGAGACAATTTTCGTAAGTATTATCTCAGTATTATCTCTGAAAACGTATTTAATATATGCAAAAATAACCATAGCCATGTGTTATACAAATTTAAAATATATTTTATGAGGTACTACAAAATATTTCTTGGCAATTGGTTTCCAAAGGAATCTTTTGTAAAATTACATAACTTTTTTCTGAGTACAAAACCCAGACATGCGTGGCCTGATTGGAAAATGTCGGAGTCGGAGCGAGCTGGTCGCTGTATTAGCTAATAATGGTTGCGGGTCCTGTTTCCGATCAAGAATTGTGTCGTGCGTTGTTTGCGAAGACGACAGGGAAGTAGCGAGCGTCGATCAATGATGTTGTTTCGGCGAGTGTGTCAAAACAGATTGTGTTTATCAGTCGTAGAAAATTATCAAGAAAATGGCATTGTATATTAATCATTCGAAGTATTTAAGATTGTAAATAGACGTTCGAGTATGTGTAGTTTGTTTGATTAGATAGTAAATAAGATGTCATTTGAAATATATATATATTTTTTTTACTTTTCGTTAAGACTTCCGTCCCAAGAACCCACTAACTTGCTTTCCCCCAACTTTTGTAAGAGTATATTGAATTAAAAATAAAATAAACAAATTTTAGTACAAGAGTTGGATTGCTGTACCTACATCTTAAAAATACCTATACTGGTAAATTTTCATTCAAGATAATATTTATAAATAGGAGCCTATATTTCTGTTATCAAACAAAGACTAGCAAAACACTTTGAAAAGTCAGTTCTTCCTAGGAGTGTACGCAGAATTTCATATTTTGGAGGGGGGAGGGGGAATAGAACCTCTTTGTCTGCTGTTTACTTTCAGATTATTTCCTTTTGTTGGTGGGAATGATAGATTTTGGAATGAGGAGATTCCCCTCTTTCCCCCTCCGGGCCCATGCCCCTGGTTCTCCCCACTTCGGCCCGGTCTGCACGTAATGTAATCTTGCATGATCCTGGAAAACTGATCATGCAAGACTATCAAATTTCTTGCGGCCACACTGCTCAAAATTTTCCCCAGTTAATAGCTCAGTCTTTCCAAAATCGTTATGGAGGAAGAACTGTTGGTGACATTATTTGAACGTGTGCCCATTAAATAAAATATGAAAATAAGTTTGCACGTCGCTCATGGTGGTCCCGGGAGTGGTCGCTGAAGAGAGGAACCTTCTCCCAAGTGGAACTTCTCCATTAAAAACAACAGGAACCGGAATATTTGTACAATTACTTACGTATAGTCAGGGGCGCAACAGGGGGGCAAGGGTATTTTGCCCCCCTTCTGAAACCTTGAAGTGGGAGCAAACGGGGGCAAAGAAACTGCTTAAATAGCACCATTTTCCACCTTAAAATACAAATTTTCCCGGGGGAGGACCCCCGGACCCCCCGCTTCAATAGGGGGGGATCGACGATTCTTTATAAAAAGGTAAATTGCCCCCTTTTGGAAATTTAGTTTTTGCGCCCCTGCGTATAGTATAAACACAGAGTGTAAATTGTTAACGCTTGCAACTCCAGAAATAGAAAAACAAGACACTCCCATGAGAAAGAGCTATCAGCCCTAACGAGAGAGTCACAGCAACGTTAAGGTTTTTAGCCACTGGCAGGAGCTGTAAGGACATTGAACATACAACTATCATTACTAAACCAACTTTGAGATGCATCGTACCAGAAACCAGTGAAACTATATACAAAGTTCTGAAAAAGGAATGTTTAAAGGTAATAAATCAAATACAAAGTTTTATATTTTGAAAGAAAGTTTAATTTAAATAATTGGTGAATGGTCATGTTAAAACGTCTCATAAACATAAAATGCCAATACTTTTTATTACTAAAAACAATATTCAAGCTTTTGCAAAATTGCTTTTAATAAAAATTATTTTATTAAGAAATTATAGTTCCTCTCTCATCTTCATGATTGGGTAGCGAACGCCGGGCGATGGTGTGTCACTGCTTATCGCAGTTTCCTTCGGAGTTTCCCTTCCCTCCCGTGGAGTTGGAGAAGGTAAGAAGACAGCATCTGTTTGAAAATCCTCAACCATGGTCCATCTTCCTCCTTAAAAAAACATTTATTATACACTTAATACGGAAAGCTTAATTAACTGTCAATTAATTTTTTTTTACAAGTATCATTGTTGACTTACGCAATCTTTAATATTTTCAGTTCCCAACAACCCAAGAGGAATGGATAGACATAGGTGAAGAATTCAACAGAAAGTGGCAGTTTCCCCATTGCCTTGGTACAGTTGACGGGAAGCATGTGAAAATCGTACCACCAGCTGATAGTGAATCCAAATACTTTAATTATAAAAACACCAATAGCATAGTACTCATGGCGATTGCCAATGCTAATTGTGAATTTATCATTAATATGGTGTTGGGAAAAATGGCAGGATATTGGATGGAGGGGTCTTTGCAAACACTAGGTTTTATGATGAATTGGTACCGGGAAGCCTCAAGATTCCTAAATCAGAGAATGTTTTAAATACTAATCACATTCTTCCCTACGTGTTTGTCGTAGATGAAGCCTTTGGAATGCTTTATGTTTTTCTGAAACCTTATCCCATGTAGAAGCTGCTTAAACCGAGACACACGAATTTTTAATTATCACTTGTCAAGAGCTCGGCGTGTCGTTAAATACACGTTCGGAATAATGGCCTCTCGTTTCCGAAATTTGCAAACTGCCATTAATTTGGACATAACAAATGTTGACAAAGTAGTAATGACTTGCTGTGTAAGGCACATTTTTTTTAAGTATACTATGTTTTGAAAACTACGTATCACCTGATGTACTTGAAGCAGACAATATAAAGGACTGTTATGTGATATTAGGAGCGAGATGTAACCCCGATTTTATGCATACTCTCGAACTTTCCAGTCGTGGTATAATTCAAAAAAGATAAAATTCGTGGGGGAAAAATTTAAAACATACTTCAGCAATTAAGGATCGGTGCCTTGGCAATACAAGGCAATTATGTAATTTAATGTTATTTTCTTTCTTCTTTTCATTTTCTCTTTGGTACTGTTCACCAGCCCATAAATATACTTATACAAGCTGAATACATTTAATTGTGTATTTGGGAGAAAATAAACAATAGCTTTTAACCAACAATACAAAATATATTATTACTAACTACCTTTTCAGAACCTTCTATGTTTGACAGAGATTTTCTTGGCTGCTAGTCTTGGTCGTTCAAGAAGGAAAGAAAGTTGAGGTACCACAGAGAATATTTATTAAATTCTTCTGTTCCGGCTCCAGAACGCATTAACACTTTTGTTTTTGCACACTCTTTTCAATATAAA
Source organism: Bacillus rossius redtenbacheri (assembly GCF_032445375.1). Classification (NCBI taxonomy): domain Eukaryota; kingdom Metazoa; phylum Arthropoda; class Insecta; order Phasmatodea; family Bacillidae; genus Bacillus; species Bacillus rossius. The sequence goes on from NC_086332.1 coordinate 60,669,746, forward strand.
GTTCTAAATGAATTTATATTTTTGGTGACCACATATATCGTTGCTTGCGGGTCAACTTCTTCGTATTTTTTTATGAAAGCGACATATGCAGTGTTTTTTTTACCCGGTTGCTGTATTCTTTTGATTTAACCTGCCAGAGGCATGGAAAACTTCGGTAGAGTTCTATTAATTCCGTAAAAAATTCATGGGACCAAAGGCGCAGTTCTTAAGCCATTTTTTTTTGTAACTGAACGCACAAAAATAATAAGTATCACCTCGAACGTCGCGACGTAGAATAGGGAGAAAAGTTTGACGGAATAGACTGTCGCCCCGTCTACACGCATCGACTTGTCTACAGACTTGCTCGTACACAAAGTTCCGGCCCATCAGTCTTTTGCGGGCATGTCAAACATCACTCAGTTCATGCAAGACGTCAAACTTGCTGTCCACAAATAACGTTTTGTTTGTCAAATCTGGCGTGATCATGTAAGACTGGTGACAAAACATTACGCGTGGACCGGGCTTTACACGAAAACAAGTATGTTGTCATGGCTGCATGCCAGATGGAAATAAATGCTGTCGACTTCTGGACTGAGGCACTGGCGCAGTTGCAAACCCGTGGCCCCGACCCTGAAGCCAAGAATGCGCACTACAACGCCCACTCAGCGAATTAACAACGCGAACACAAAACAAAAATACGCGGCCTTGCCAAAAGCTATAACTCAGCCTCCTGAAGATCGCGGGACAGAATAAAGGGAAAGCAGAGGGAGGTCAGAGCAACGACCCTCACGTACACACACTCTCTATTTCTCTTCGTTATCCACAGCATGTTTCCTTCAACCAGTCACATTCCGGGCCTTTCTATATTATTCTTCGCCTAACGATACGCTTGGCCCGCAACCCGCTTCCTTCACGGAGCCACTAAAGCGCAAACCCGCGAAATTCGTTCCGCTATACTTCGATTACATAGGTTGTTCGCACGGAACTACGAAACGGATACGTGAAACTGGTATTAGCATGTTTAAAAACAAAATAGTGGGCGCAAAGAATTGTTAAATTGTTAATTTATACTTTATGATGTTCTCCCAATATGTCGGCAGTCAACTGAAATCATAACTACTCTCTTGTTTATCAACGGTATATGTACATTGATCAAGTCCATTTTGGTGTGTTCTTGCCAACAGTTGGTGTGATATTACGTTGATGTATGTTTCACGTGGGCTCCATATATTATTAAATTATTAATAATTACAATTTTTCCTGACTTATTGCGTTTTATTTCACATACTATATATACATTTTTTCCATAGATGGATTATACGCACAATTTTATTTCTAAAGATTTATTTCAAAATTTATTCTTCATAAAGATCTGGAACCAACCGTAATACAACATCTTGGGTGAAGCTGAGCATTTAGACCTGAATGTCGACGGGAAGTTAAACCCTGGCTCACTTTTTCATTCTCTCGAAGGAACAAGTAAATAATCATCTTGCTTTACACATACCATTGGGGTCAATTATACAACCGTAGGTCAACAGTTAACTAAGCTCATAGCATTCATCAACACGCTGGTTACTGGTATGCACTAATCCCAATAGTATCATTCTCTGTAAGTTGAATGGTTTAGTGATATGTCGATGCAGGGCCGGTTATTTCAAGTGTCAGTTGTTGGAGGCAAGCTGGTTAAGTAATTTTGCGGAGTACAGAGTAAATACAGTACTAGTGGAAAGTGGAAACTCAATGCTACTGAATCTCGCTTTTTTTCTTAATAATTGTTCTAAAATATTGTAAGCTTGACAAAAAATCTGTTGTTTTTTTTCACTCTTTTACAGTAATTTTTTTAAAAAAAGAGACACAAATCTAAAAATGACGTTATTTTAAAAACTATGTATTTAAATGCTTTACTTCTATGCGTATATACAACAAATGGTCAACATGTGCATACAATTTGTGTGAGGAAACCAGAGATTTTTTCTTTAGAATGGGAGTACCAGCACTGCAATTATTTTCCTTGAGCTTTATAACACTTTATTTAGCTGAAATAACGATGGGAGGTTGAAGAAAAGCATATCGATGTTATTTAGTCTACTGTCCTTGTAGTTAACACACACAGTACATATAAAATTCACGCATATTTCGTATAAATTTCTATCACTGAATGAGAATCCTTGTAGCTAGCACGCCGGTTACTTTTACCACGCCATGTTATCTTCTTCGTTTAGCCATGTTTCAAGTTGAAACACGTGCAGCACGGGATGAAAATGGTAAAAATTCTTTTTTTCATATTTAAAAGTCATAACAATTTGAGGGTTTTACAAAGTTTAAACTTAATATAGTGGAATATTTTATGTCTTAAATAAAAGTAAAATACAATAGCTTGAAAACATTTTTTTTTCCCGTAGGTTCGATTAGCGTTGAGGGATCACTGCTACCTATAGCGTCCAACCCCCGTCGGAAACGCAAGGAAGTTGGAAGTTGAACAATACTTGCGTTGTGTTATTGCGCCTTGCGAAGTTTATAAACTGGTAGGTACTCTGAAAAAGTGGTTGCTGAACATTTTGCATGTTGCAATTTTGCGTTTGTTGCGTACGCAGTTCATAAAGCAACCCCTAGGGGCAGGTGCGTGCGCCCCTCGGCGCGGCTCCCGACCGTCTGACGCCGCTGACTCACGCGCCGACCAGTAATTGGCCGGCCAGGTGAGGGCGGTCCCCCTCCCCTCCCGCCGGCGCCGCGCCCCTCCTTCCCCTCCTGCTGCTGCTGGGATTACTCACGACGATTGATCGTCCTGGGGAATGCTAGCACCGGCTCCAGAACACAGCTACGGCGAGGTGTGCGAGACGAGACGATGGAACACTGGCGGAGAGAGTGGGTGAAAACAAATCCTGGTTGGACCCCACCGGGCCAGAAGCGTATGCAGGATTTCCTTTGGGGAGGGGGGGGGGGGGGGTCGAGGTTAACCCACCTTTCCCGCTGTTAACTTTTGAATCCTTTCCATTTTTCGTATGTATTGTGGGTATTTAGTATGTCGGGGATAAAGAGGATATCCCCCTTCCCCCATGTACGCCCCTGACCTAGATGGGATGCGTGTGACGCGACCGCCCACCACAGCAGGGCCGAGTCATCGGCGCGACATTGTAGGCTATCGTCGTGCCAAGGAGCTAGCTAGCAGTAGTGGTTAACGACCTTTTGGATGGACTCCACGAATCTCTGCATATTTGGGCAAACGTCACCTGTTCATTGCCTGTTGTCTTGTGAGTTGTCTCAACTGGGGTAACTTGTGATTCGACTCTTCTCTGATCGAGGGCTCTCTAATTGGCTTTAGAGTCCTCCATATTTACAGTAAACGAATATCGGAAGCAGCACAAAAGTATAATTATTTAAATTTCAGCATGCCACAAAATAAATCCGCTAATTTTTCCGGTCTCTAGTCATCACTACGGGTAGGCATTTTTTTCGCGAAAAAAAATCTGAACGCAAATTAGACTACAACAAAGTTTCTTCCTTGTGATTGCCGGCCGTCTGCGAGAGAAGTCATTGCCTTATTTGACTGAGCCATTCAGGACGTGTTTGCTTCTGCACTGAATTACTGTGACACTCGACATGTACCTGAAAATAAAATTGTTTGTCTGTAAAGTCGGTACAGACGATAGTTTAACGTGACAAAATCATAACAAAACATTGATGAAATGTTTGCATACTTTTATGAATAAAATTGAATCATTTTTATTGAATTATCACTATTTTGTATGGATGCAAAGAAGGAGTCAAATGAAATTTAAATTGAATTTATACATTTACTTTTATTTGCACTCATTAATTCAAATATGTTTATTACTTTAACGAAGAGATTATTTTATCAATAACTTTTATACATGTTTAATATTTAACTTCAAGATCGTCGAGAATATTTTACGCTTTTTCGCAATTACACATTTAACAACTAAGTTTATTCGTCGTGAAATTAAACGTAGGATTTAATAAAAATTCCCTTGCAGTTAATAAAAAAGTATTAGTAAGTTTAAGAAAGAATTTCGGCTTTAATCTTCAACCCAGACGGTCGTGGTGCGCTGGGGCCGAGATTAAAATTCGTCGAGAATATTTTACGTTTTTATGTCTTCCAGTGCTCAAAATGATATGCAATTGTGGCCCCGGGCACGAAATTTTATTTATAATTCATTAGTAATAACGCCCCTCGCGATAAACAAAGGAAAATATGTATTAACGAGTGCCTGGTTGCCGTGGAAGCTGATAGATAGCGCGATTCGTTCGGTTTGCGTCCGTCACCGTAGATGACAGCACCGTAGGGGAATAATACTATTTCGTTTTTATAATACGATTTTATAACAAAAACGCATCCCAAATACACCAAACTTATTTATAATGTGTTACAATAATTTTTAAAACATTGTGCAAAAGGTCCAGGGTGTAATTTGAATTATTATGTGTAACTGTAAAACACCATTGTTCGTACAAAAACGTATTTGAAAATTCAACATTACTTTTAAATAACAGTACCGATTGTGCTGAAAATCAGTGTAAGATCGTTAAATTACATAATATTAATAATTCAAACGACGAAAACATGATTTAAAAGTCAAATCGAGTGGAAGAGAGATAGATGCGGCGCAAGCGTTCAATGAGCGTAACGGGACACATCGCAGTGGGACAATGTGCGTTACAGGACACTTTTTCGTGCGTGCAGCCGGCGTTCATCGATTTATTAGACGTTTTCACGTCAAAAAAAAAAAAAACTAAAAACTTACCCAACTACGAAATAGAGACGAGTCTTCAGTGTTTTAACTTCAGCTAGTCTCGGAATCTTTTCGCGAAATATGCATGCCCCTAGTCATTATTGATTTAACAAAACATCTTGGACTATTTCCATGGCTTGTCTACGCTGGATGCCACATAAAATTCCTCAGGAACGGACAACGAAGACGATTATGTGAACACGTCAGCCGATACCGGCTTGTTCTGCATGTATTATTGTAATCATATCTGTTGTACATTCCTGATGATTTTTCTATGAAAACCCGCAATGGCGCATATTTAAGATAGGTATGATTTTGAATCAATCTTGCCCATTGTAAGGATCATTCAAATAACGTACAGTTATCACTGTAGCGATAGTTTCTTTGACACCGTAAATCAGGTAGCACGGAGAGAATTATAATTTTTTTCATTTTTAAAACCTAGGAAATGATCAGTGTTAGCTATTGAACGATTAGCAGGCAGTTTAGTTTTAAAGAAGATTTTGATAGTTCTTCTTTATAATGTTTAAATGTAAAAAAAAAATATGTTCCTCAACTATGTACATATTTATTTGTATTTTTCTAATAGATACGCATTAAAATGAGGAAGACGAACCTAAGCAAAATAAATCAAATATTTATTATTAGAGTCATGCATATTAAAATAATTCTGCATAAATCTTGTTGCTTACCATAGGGTAAGAACGTTTCTTCCATGATTACATTTCGCTATGTTTCACTGCACTTACGAGTATAATGACTTCAATGTGGAAGAGACTAAACACTCAAGGAAATAAAACTAAAAACCTCACAATCATTAGGGGGGGGGGGGGGGGTGAAGCAAAAATCGAACATGCAACGGCTACGGCCCTATTAAGCAAGAAAAAATTGGTTCAGAGACGAATAGTAATGAATACAATTGCAAGTTTCTACTTTGGGGTTGTCTCTAGCACCCTTTCTCCCCCTTCCCACCAATACTGAGAGAAGCTCCTACATCCGTGGTGCCGATAGATGCACACTGGCTTTCGGTTCTGGGGGCTCCTTCCAGGCTGAATTCCCGGGTAGGTGTAGCTTTTTATTTGTAACTGTCTAGATAAGTCACATCTCTTGTCGTAACCACTACGATCGAGTAATCGATACAACAAAAATCGACGTTTTCAAAACAAAAACAAAAAAAATTCGAGCGAGTCTTTTAGTACTCGCCATTGATGTGAAAAAACATCTAACCTCAGTAACGAGCAAATTCATGTGTTTTCATGTTGAAAATACACTTATAATACGAAACTCGGACACGAAATTTTGTCGAAGAATTATTTAAAATAATGCCGAGAGTGATAAATATACGTAAATTGTGTTTCTACCTACATTTCTGAACGCGAATCATACGTAATTTCCACACCCGCTGCTAGAATTTGCTGCCGGTGTAGCTACGTCGACTATCGAATCATTCCATTAGCATTTTAAACTATATAATGAAAGAGATCCGATAAAATCGATAAACTACTATTCCCTGGCTTTGTACCTGATTTTCAACAAAGATTTTTATTAAAGTACTGCCATTTTTGTTAAAATTCATTAAAAAAAATTAATACTATAATGTTTCCCTTTGTCTTAGTGAACTTTGGTTCGAGCTATTCGTCATGGATGGCAGCACCGTTGTTGTTACACATTTCCGTTCCTTGACTTCCGTCGCATTCACGGAATTCCTCCAACCAAATGCCGTATACCGAGAGCTAATAAGTTACACATCAATAATCAATTATCAATAATCAATAATCAATAATCAATTAAGATTGGCAATTAAAATAAAAAAAATTACCGCGGGGTTAAAACGTTGAATCCGCATGCAGGAGGGCTCGGGTTCAAATCCCGATTCATCCGCATCATGATCTTGGTTCCCAGTGGTTTCCAGAAATCACCCCAAGCTGATGCAAGGGTTGTTCCTCGGTGTGCATCCCTTCTCCGACTCCCCTGTGCCTTCATGGCTCGTGGAGCGAGGTTGCGCGGCGGCAAGACACTGGACTCTCAGTCCAGAGGGTCCTAGTTCGAGTACCCGGTTCGGCTTTCCCGATGGCAGGGGCGGCTCCAGGGGGCAGGTCGGGCAAACGCCCGGGGCCCCGCACCCATGCTTTTCATTTTTATTTTCCTTGTTTGTCTAGTGTTCTTTTTAAAATACTTAATGGGAAAAAGAAAATAAATTTTTTATTAACATGTAAATTAAAGTGTTGGTCAAGATAAATTTCAATTCATGATTTCGTATTAGAAGAACTTAAAATATATTATTATATTATATTAATTATATTAATATATTATATTACTTAAAAATATATTATTGCCACGTATTATTACGCAAATCCACCAGAATTTGAACGTAAGGGTTGATGAAATTGACCAGAAGATATTTTATCAGGAAAGAATATCTACATTATTAATATAAATTAGCCAAATCATCTTCGAAATTTTAGTTTCAGGATTGGTTACAAATTTTGTTTGTAAGAATTTTCCAAAGTTTCCGGGCGAGGGCGACCATGAAAGTAGAAAAAAAAAAAACAGGGGTTAGCAAGTTCAGGGCCGCCACTGCTAGGTGGGTTGGGTTATTATACCGGGCACAACGCAGAATGAGGCAAGACACGACGCGACGCAACATTTTGTCTGATAGTAGTTGACTTCCGGGTATTTACATGAAAGCAATGCACACAGAATCAGACGCGGAACGACGCCACAAAACTCTCGCTATCAGACTCACGAGGCGACAACATCGAATGAATGCTCCAACTTTGTCGCCAAGAGACTGTGTGGCGGCTTCAGCGTTCTGCGCATGCGCGACTATAAAGAAAATTTGTCAAATTACGCATGTCCTAGTGTGCATATCCTTATTTACTCTATGGTAGTGTGTTTATAGCTGACTAGTTAAATATTGTTTTTCATCGTTACTTTGATTTGAGTAATTATTCACTTGTAAAGTATCTTAAATGTTTTTTTTTTCTCACTGTCGAGCTGGATGCAGATCGATTATTATGTTTAGTACAGGAAAGACCTATTTTAAATAATCCATCATTAAAGAAGTATACCGAAAATAATTTGATTTCATTAATGTGGTAATAAATAAGTAACGGAAATACGGTGTTAAAAGACGTCGCGAGGAGACAGTGTAAGCGGTCATCGTGTGGCGTCGCGCCGTGTACATTCGCGTCTTGTCTGACTGTTTATGGTGACAGAACTGTTGACTATACGTAAGACCAGAGAAAACAGATTATTCTAGAGAGTGGTTATGTGTAGCAAATGTCTTATCCTCCTAGATCCAATCCCGATAAGGGCATACCAGGAGATATATTGTCATTCTTCGACATATTATGTATGTCTTCGCATTTCTTATTAGCCAATCTTTATGAATTCTTTGTAGGCTTTCTTGGAGAGATCGGTTTCGTATTATAAATACTGTTTACTGGGGCCTTGCTGTCTTAATTAATGATATTATATTAATCTTCTTTCTTACTAAGCCGGCTATTGATAATTTTAATTGTTCATTTGTAATAAATGCTAATATTCACATATGTACATGAGAATGAAAATCGACCCGTAGTTTCCCACCCGAGGCAGGGTCTACATGGATGGAACGGGGCTGACACTCACAGGAGTCGGCCGCCCTACCCGAAGGACAGACCTGTCGTTCCAGTCTGCCTGAAGAATGCCAAGGAATCACTCGCCCTCCTCACTTCAATGTCATCGCCATTTACATACCTCTCAGCATTCTTCCGGAAAGGTCCCGCAGCTGTTCGGAGTATCGCGTCATCAGGGTCGACATTGAAACCCGAAGCTACAAGAACAATGGCTTTCTAGTTACGCCTTTTCATGCCGACGGAGCTCTGGAAACGTGCCGAACATTTGAGGGAGACGACAGGCGCCACTCTAAGTGGCCTACCATGTCGCTGGATGAATGTTTCTAACTGTCCGGGAGGTGGGGCCTTCTCTGGGTCCTCCACTGGCCTGTCTCGCCTCTAGCACCCTCGTGGCAGAAGGCTGGAAGTCGCAACTCGAGAAGCGACGGCGCGCGTCAAGGGGGTGAGATAATTAACTGCCCGCCACCCCCCCCCCCCCACCGGGGCGCCAGTTAAATAGCTTATTTTCCGGCGGCTCCCCTCTTTCGGCAGGCCGCGACAGTGGCGGGGGAAAGGGGATGGGGTGTCTTCTACTAACTCCCTTACAGTCCTCCCTCCCATTCAACCACTTCGCGCAAGGGGGCGTAAAACTACTCGTCACACTTCGCCAGCGCCGTAGCCACGCTACCTCTCTTTCTCTCTCTATCGCCTGCGGGATGTGTCTAATTTGGAGGGGTGGGGAGGGGGGAGGGAGGTGAGAGGCAATGTGCGTGTTTTAAAATTCATAACCTGTCAAAGTAATAACACTTTATTTTATTGTAAGGACCGATTTGATAGTCTCTACCAATGTTCTGTAGTCACACGACTTTTAAATTATTGTATGTCGATTATACACACAGCCAACCTATGATTCACGAGCGTATTATGTTCCGATATATATATATATATATATATATATATATATATATATAATGTTATTTTATTTTATGGATGATATTTTATTTGTTGGTAAGGTAATGAACGAAAACGATTAATAAGACGGTAAATTATAAATTTATATTTAAACAGACATTTTAATAAGCACATCACTAACAGTTAAACATTTACATAATTATTTGTAAGAATCTAATTACGAGGGGAGCGTTATCGACATAAATTACTCGTGTCAGTTGCGCTGAGTTGAGAGGCTGCTAGCCTTGAAGGGAGGTTAGACATGCACCCCTTTACCTCTAGGGTAGACTTCACAGTCCTGTATACACTCGGGAAAACGTCACGTGTTCATTGGCTGCCGACTGGCTGGTCTGTGATTCGGAAATTCTTTAGTTGAGTGTCTCATTGGCCAGGAGTATTCCCTTTACGAACTGTATGCCAATAGCGTCATCATCCAATAGGTATAGATACTTCAATCTTATCCCATCGCGAAATGAATTCAGCAAAATTTTCCAGTCCCAGTATGAAGTTTCTCCAATTCGGTAAGAATTTCCAATTGAATATGATTACTTACGAAATGATGAAAGGTAAAAAATGCGGCCAGATCCTGCACGATGTGCGTGTTGAGACTTACACGCGAGTAGCGAATGGCTGGTGGGGGGACGGCCTATTTAGTAGAGACCGGAAAAAATCGCGGATTCAGTCCACGATATGATAGAATCCAGACACGTACCGTCATATTGTTCCTGTGGTTGACTTGACATTTTATCTGAAGGACTCTGAGCCAATAAAAAAAAACGTTAAATAAAGCGTCTCGAATCGCAAGCATTCCAGTTGTGAGGTCTCACGAATCAATAGTCAATGAGCAGGTGAGTACCTATGTAGCGGATTGTGGAGTCCATCCTGGAAGTCACTGAACCCACGAATTTTTCTAGTCCCTACCTATTGGTAGGAGCAGGCATTTCTCGCGAAACAATCTGATCGCCTATTAGACTGCAACAAGGTAAACCTGCACCAGCGGTTTCTTGCTTGTGATTGGCGGCCGTCTGCGAGAGACCGAGCCATTCAGGACGCGTTTTCTTCCGCACTGATTGGAAAGAAACTCGCCCAGTCAAGAAACACTGACGATGCTACAGTGTTTTAACTTCCAGCTAGTATCGGAATCTTTTCGCGAAATATGCATGCCCCTATCTATTAGGCAATCCTGACCTCGCTTGTGTTTCCTGGTGTGTGCTTGTTTCGCGAATCCTGTGCGCACTCAGCAGTTAACACTTCTGCGTCTATGTACATCCATGCCATGACGTTTTAACTGTCTGCGATCATAACTCTCTACTTACGAGGTTCAGATTTTTAGTTACATTATTAAAAATACTGGAAATAGCATTACTAAAAATATTTAAAAAATACTTCATTGTTTCAAAATTATTTCAATTAATTAAAAGCTCGCTTCTGTATTTTTAACTGGTGGTTATCAAACTTTATCATTATTATTTTATCACAAGAAAAACACATATTAGTAAAAATAAATATTTACGACCATATTATTTTAAAATAAATATTTGGGACTAATATTCGTATTTTAATAGCTAAAATTTATACTTCACTACTATATAAATATTTAAGGAAAATATATAAGAGAAGTGGCGGCTCTTAGAGAAATTTTTTTAAGTCTTAAAGATAAAATAAACATAAAAACTAATATTTGCAACTGCAATCTTCTAATTTACAAATTCGGAAGGAAGGAAAGGATTTTCTTTTATAGGTATTTATGTTTTCTACAACCTAGCTATAAGCTATCTAATGAATATTTTTCTAGAACAATGTAGCTTTATTTACAAAAAAATAACTTTTTGTTTGAATCAATATGTTTAAAAATTGTTTGAAATTTTTAGGTAGATTTAAATTAAGTACTAAACATTGTAGCCCTTATAATGGTGTGCCATTCGGAATTTTTTTAATATAGTTTTTCGTTTCATGGTCCATACCCGAAAACCATCTTCAATCAAAAATGTGTGTGTGTGTATATATATATATATATATATATATATATATATATATATATATCGGTACCAAGGAAAGTTACCTTAAACCTTTATCCAAAATAAATTTATACGATCAAGTATTAGTTTAGGAATGAAAATTTATGTTTGAAGATCAAAATAATTGCATAACTGCCTTATAGGCATAATATGAAATTCGTCAAGACATCCAATGCTGGATGCATTAAGTTAAAAACATTCAATACATTTTAGCTGCATGGAATATGAGAAAATGTTACTCCGATCTTTTTTAATTATTGACGAACATATAGGATGTTATGTAGGCTACAATAAGTTCTGAAAATTATCCAGGAGTTCTTTAATATATTTCCAGAAGAAATAGGTACTTATAAATCTACCTACGCCTGTAGGCTGTGCCGAAAAGGATATTTTTATTTTAGTATGTATACTTTCTACAAATAATTAACTTCTGAAGTACAGGTAATTAGCAATTTTGGGTTATTATGTCTTTTGTTCTACCTATAAACGTTCATTTATATATAATTATATAGACAACATGTAAAATTATTTATAGTAAGTACAAACATTATATGAGCTGCATGAGCAACAGTTCGACGAAAAGGATTATGATACGATTTTATTGTCTCTCATAATCTAGACCTTCCTAACTCCATGTGGTAAGGTATGGAAACACTTGTCATTTTATTGAAAGTATTGTTTTAGCTAGTCAATGCGAGTAGATGTATATAGTATGTATGAGGGCACCGGAGGACGGAGGGGATTAAGGGATTATGTCACTTACTTCGACCATGCACACACGAAAAAGTGTCCCGTTACGTTCATCAGCCATGTACGCACGAAAAAATGTCCCGTTACAGTAGTAGGATATAGCCGGTTCTGGGACAGGCGCAGGATCCAGGATCCGACCTTGACCTTTGACCTTGACCTTGAACCCTGAACCTTGACCTTGACCTTGAACCGAGTCCTTGACCTTTGACATTGTACTTTGACCTTGAACTTTGACCCTGACATTGAAATTCGACCCTTGACCTTTAACTATGACCTTGAACATTGACCTTGAACCTTGACATTGACATTTAACTTTGACCTTGACCTTTGACCTTGACCTTGAACTATGACATTGACCTTGAAATTTGACCCTGACATTGAAATTCGACCCTGACCTTTAGCCTTGCGACCCTCGATGTTGCCAACCTGATGACGTCATCTAATCCGTATGCTAATCCATATGATAACCTAACCTAACCTAACCAAACCAAACCAAACCAAACCAAACCAAACCAAACCAAGCCAAACCAAACCAAACTAAACTAAACTAAACTAAACTAAACTAAACTAAACTAAACTAAACTAAACTAAACTAACTTAACCTAATCTAACCTAACCTAACCTAACCTAAACTAACCTAACCTAACCTAACCTTATCTAACCTAACCTAACCTAACCTAACCTAACCTAATCCATATGCTAATCTATGCTAACCCATGCCAATCTATGCTAATCAATGCCAATCTATGCTAATCCATGCCAATCTATGCTAATCCATGCCAATCCATGTCAATCTATGACAATCCGTATGCCAATCTATGCTAATTCGTATACCAATCTATGCTCTTCTGTATGCCAATCTATGTTAATTCATATGCCAATCTATGCTAATCCATATGTTAATACATGCTAATCCATCCGCCATTTTGTATTTCTAGAAATTTCCACCAACTTCGAATCGTGATGTCACCGTTGCACTTTTCGTCACGGCCGCCATCTTGGATTCGAATTTTTTTTCGAACTTCAACTTTTCGAAATTTGATGTAAACATAAGCCGCCATCTTTTGCCTTCCTTAATGCATACCTAAGGCGCCACATTTGAAATTAAAATTATTATACAGCCGCCATCTTTAATTCCAGCACAGACTACCAGATGGTGCTCAATTCAAAAATTAGTTGCCATAGGCGCCGCCATCTTGGTCCTCAAGTTGGTTGGTAGATGTCGCTAGTATCGCGCGCCAAATTCAAAAATTAGTTGCCAGAGACGCCGCCATCTTGGTTCTCAAGTTGGCTGGTAGATGTCGCTAGTATCGCGCGCCAAATTCAAAAATTAGTTGCCAGAGGCGCCGCCATCTTGGTTCTCAAGTTGGCTGGTAGATGGCGCCCCCGTCGCCATATTTTAGTTCATATAATCGATACCAGATGACGCCACCGTCGCCATCTTTAGTTCCCAGTGTTGCTACCAAGGTGTGCCACCGTCGCCATCTTTAATTATTAAAGTTACCGCAGGAGCGCGCCACCGTCGCCATCTTTAATTCTTAAATTTACTGCCGGATGGCGCCAAGTGTTATGTAGTCAGTCGAGACAAGTCGGGAACGAGTCGAGACAAGTCTAAACAGTCGAGACAAGTCGGGGGACAAGACGAGACACGTCGGTAGCCTGTATTCACCAAGTTCTCCATTGCCGCCATCTTTAATTCATAAAGTCGCTACCAGATGTCGCCACTGTCGTCCATATTTAATTCAAGGCATTGTCGCCGGATGATGCCAAGTTTGAATTTAAAAACCTACAAGTGTTATGCAATGTGTAACCAGTCGAGACAAGTCGAGATAAGTTTGGAACATGAAGCCATATTCTAAACTACGTTTAATATATTTATATGTATGCCTTTATATGTTTAGGTTTGATGATAGAGTAATGCAAGGGAATGGCTTTTCATTTATATTTGCGACAAACAAACCATCCATCCGATTACAATATTCCAAGTGGTCATATTGGATGATGACATCGCCGTTGCAATTTCCGTTACAGCCGCCATCTTTAAATATATTATCCGAGTTTAATGAAAGAAATTTTAAAATTTATAAAAAACAAACTTTTACGTCACGGAGCTCGGAGTCCTCGGTTCGAACCTGGTGAGGGCAAAAAAAATGGCGACCGATCCTTCCCTCGTGGTGGCTGCAGGCAAACTGACTCCCACCACTTTTTTTTTTCAAAGTTTATATAACGTCATCTAGTATGACGCCATGTCCGCCATCTTGTCTTCGATGCTGGAAGCCATCATCATTGTATCGTCAGCGAGAGTACGCTGACACCATGTTAGTTTAGTTCTTATCTGCTAGAGTGCAGTAATCATTTATTACTGTGACACCAGCCATCTTGAAATTTGACCGCCATCTTGAAAATCCGTAATTATTTAGCTAGGAATTCAGGAAAAAGTTCAAAATTCATTAAATAAATCACTCATTAATTTACATATTGATTCGATCCGCTCCTGTCCTCGGTTAGATACCCGATAGATGTAATAATGTTTAATTTTATGTAAAAATAATAATTTCAATAAACCATGTTCAACATTCGTAAAGAGACTCTAAATCCTCTACGACCATCATCCTATCAGACATCAAGACCACCATATTGGAAATGCGTAATTTTAATGCTAGAGATCCGGGAAAAAGTTCAAAATTCATTAAATAATTTTGTAATCTATATACTGATTAATTAGATCGACTAAGGTCCTTGGTCAGATCTAGGATGATACAAAAAAAATTAAATATAACATCAATTTAACATAATAGTAACAGGTTCGAGGAATTAAACACCGCAAGTTCTTTTACAAACATAATATTTATTACATAATTTCTATTCTACTACAGGATCACTTACGAAAGCTAGCAAATTAATAATCAATCATTTAGTTCCGCATCGGTGTGAAATGACTAATTCTTAGCTCCAATCGGTTTATACTAGACAAAGTCCAACCAGATCCTTTACTGACATAGTTCTCCTCTTCTTGACAGAGTTTCCGGACACCGTGTTTAACAGTTTGCTTCACGTCGTTAGGACTGTAAATTACTGCAGCCGATGTCTTGAATGCACACTTTTTCACTTTGTCATCTAACGGATATGGCTTTCCATATAGACAGTCCAACCACAAGTTATATTTTAATGGACCGTTTGTTGCTACGTCATCAGTAAGCTGATTGATTATGTCCTGTCTGATATCATCAAGAAAAGTACAAATGTCCTTCGACTCACCGAACGTATTTAGATAATAGCAGTCCTTCAATGTTCCACGAAACGCAGTCTGCGCCAAGTAGAAGCCATTATCGTTCACTTGTAATGCTCCGAACACTGTCTTAGGTTTAGGTCCATGTTCAGACGTCGTAGCAATCGGTTGCTACGCATCTGTTTTTTTGATTGTACGCTCACGAGCCTTCAATCTAAAGCGAGGAGTCGAAATGTCTACAGGTAGTTCAACAGTAGGCACACGGACTTCACCTTTACATATTTTCGCATGTCGTCGCAAACTATCAATTCGAGTAAACCATTCATGACAATCATCACATCGAAACTTTATACGAGAAGGATTCTTTTTGCATTTGCTCCGCTCATGTCTTCGTGAATCATGAGAGAATGCGAACGACGTTTCACAGTAGCTGCAAGGATACCGTGGTGATGAAGACGAACCTTTCAGACCCGATCCAGATATGGACGTTGCAACAGTAGTAGTACCATTTCCAGGCATACTCTTATGAACATCGATGCATCGCTGTTGCACCGAAACCTTTACTTTCTGCCGCACAGCAGGCCCTTTACATGTCTTCATGTGCGTTTTCATATTATCTTTTCTGGCAAACCGCTTATGACATTTCTCAAAAACAAACATTTTACGATATAGGTTCTTGGCACATTCTCTCTTCTCATGCCGTCGAGCATTGCTGCTGTTTGAGAAAATCTTGTCACAGTAACAGCACCGATGTTCGTTAGTTGTTGTCGATTCGGCATCCATTGAAGTCTCCATCGAGGGCGAAACGAAGTTCGTCGAGTTTTCCTGCACAGCCAGCACTACCGGCATTAAAGTCTCTTCTGATGGTGGAACAGCACATATCGAAGTCTCCTCCAGTGTTGTCAGAGGCGTTGCCAACGGGATCTGCTCCAACATCGTCGGCGCTGACGTCATGGTTCCCGTAGTCGATGGTACATCCTCCATCGAGTTCGACGTTAAAGTCTGTAAAGATGCCATCGAAATCTCAAGAACAGCTAATTGACACGACTCATGCACCAGAAGAAACAAACTAGGCGATCCTTACACCGCCGACGTCAGTAACAAACTGAGCATCCTGCTGTCTAGGACTCGCTTATATACATGCACCGTATGAAATAATACGCTAGTCAAATCAAGAACCATCAACAATAATACTAGAGTCAAAACAACATTAAAAATAGAAGGACCATCAACGAAAAGGCAGCACAATCAAAAAAAAGGCAGCACATTTGTAAACACCATCAACAAAAAGGAAGCACAGTTTGGAAGCACCATCAACGTAAAGGCAGCACATTTTGGAAGCACAATCAATAAAGAGAGCACATTTGGAAGCACCATCAACAAAAAGGTAGCACAGTTTGGAAGCACCATCAACGTAAAGGCAGCACATTTTGGAAGCACAATAAATAAAGAGAGCACATTTGGAAGCACCATCAACAAAAAGGAAGCACTTTTGGAAACACCATCAACAAAAAGGAAGCACATTTTGGAAGCACAATCAACGTAAAGGCAGCACATTTTGGAAGCACAATCAATAAAGAGAGCACATTTGGAAGCACCATCAACAAAAAGGAAGCACATTTTGGAAGCACCATCAACATAAAGGCAGCACATTTTGGAAGCACAATCAATAAAGGCAGAACATTTGGAAGCACCATCAACAAACCAGCAACATGAGAGTTCTAGCACAAGCCCGCTTGTGAACTCTTTGCTTAAGCAACATGAGAGTTCTAGCACAAGCGGGCTTGTGAACTCTTTGCTTAATCAGGATTAAATTTGGACTTTTTTAAAAAAAATTGGTAATTTATGATGTTTATAAACGACATCATCCCTGATGGTTTTCTCTGAGTGCTTCTATTTTATTTTTACTAGGTGGAATTTTAAAAAAAATCATTATTCAGTATAATAATAATATATACCCTGATAAATCTGAGAAACACTAACTGGAAGAACAAACTACCTTCTCCTTGGAGTCTAGCGATGCCATCCCTCTATTGCGATCGTTAGTGGGAATCCTGCAACCCGCATGAAAGAAAGAAATAATATTTACCTGCAAGCAATACGTGGTGTCATCTGTTGTTGAAAAGCAGAACTACATACAACAAGTACTTACCTTTGCATGAGATAACTCTCGCTTAAGAAAAATTTAAAAAATTATATTTAAGTAATGGTTCCAATTGGAAAACTGTCTGTTTGTATCTAACATTAGTCAAAGTAACTAATATGAATCCTGATTCGGTGTCTGTCGCTGTATCGAAAGGACACAGGTGTAAGTTTTGCAGCAAATAATTTATCTTGAGAAAGAATGGAAGACAACACCAGAAGAATGACTGTGTTAAAAATCCACTACGCAATATGATAAGTTGCGTTCGATGTAACAAGTCGTTTACGCGGAGAGAGAGCTTAAAAAGACATGACAGAACTTGTAACGTTAAGCCTGCGTACAAGCCAGAGTACAACGATGGATCTACTAGACTAAGGAATAGTGATCTGCATTACGACAATAATTTTCCTTGTCTTGAGAGAGATTATGTTCGTGGCTCTTCCGATCTCGACGAAGAACTTAAATTGAAGGATGATGATGATTTATGGAAGAATGAAGACAATGGAAGAATCCTTAACGTGAAAAGTGAGATTACATTCCAGCCTAATTCAAGTAGATCTTTCTTACTTTGTAAAAATGATGGACTCCTAAAAAGGAAGCATGAAGACGATAATGGCACTTCGACATCATCGATATCGAATTCATATGGTAATCTGGGTGAAGAGGATCTCTTCTACAGTGATTGTTACAGTGACTCTGAGGCTGTTGACAAAAGCATAGACTGTGATGAAGCACCTAAAGCTGACAAGATCGAAGAATATAACGGTGTCCTGAGACCGAAACGATGGAAACGATGTGTTTTAATAAATAAATCTGATAACGCTTATTATGATCACTGGGACGATTGTGATATTATAAGTATTTATAATAAACAAGCAAGTGAGATGGTAGTAGAAGAGATTGATTACACATCGTGGAAAAATCCAAACTTATTGGTTGACCGGCTAAGACTTCTACATAGCTCGCTTTGTGGAGGAAACTATTCGTGCATAAAAGAAATATCCTTCATACTCGAATAACTGAGGAAAGCGGGCTACATACAATAATGGCTTATTTTACCTCTATTTGTATATTCTTAAGAAATAAATTAAATATTAAAAGTAAAAAATTAATGATTTTATTTCTTGCATTCTGATTTCTAACTAAGACTTAGTTCTCGTAACTTGTGTTACCAAATGTGTTGCCTTTTTGATGGTGCTTCCAAATGTGCTGCCTTTTTTGATTGTGCTTCCAAAATGTGCTGCCTTTTTGATGGTGCTTCCAAAATGTGCTTCCTTTTTGTTGATTGTGCTTCCAAAATGTGCTGCCTTTATGTTGATGGTGCTTCCAAAATGTGCTTCCTTTTTTATGGTGCTTCCAAATGTGCTCTCTTTATTGATTGTGCTTCCAAAATGTGCTGCCTTTATGTTGATGGTGCTTCCAAAATGTGCTTCCTTTTTGTTGATGGTGCTTCCAAATGTTCTGCCTTTATTGATTGTGCTTCCAAAATGTGCTGCCTTTATGTTGATGGTGCTTCCAAAATGTGCTTCCTTTTTGTTGATGGTGCTTCCAAATGTGCTCTCTTTATTGATTGTGCTTCCAAAATGTGCTGCCTTTACGTTGATGGTGCTTCCAAAATGTGCTTCCTTTTTGTTGATGGTGTTTCCAAAAGTGCTTCCTTTTTGTTGATGGTGCTTCTAAATGTGCTCTCTTTATTGATTGTGCTTCCAAAATTTGCTGTCTTTATGTTGATGGTGCTTCCAAAATGTGCTTCCTTTTTGTTGATGGTGCTTCCAAATGTTCTGCCTTTATTGATTGTGCTTCCAAAATGTGCTGCCTTTATGTTGATGGTGCTTCCAAAATGTGCTTCCTTTTTGTTGATGGTGCTTCCAAATGTGCTCTCTTTATTGATTGTGCTTCCAAAATGTGCTGCCTTTACGTTGATGGTGCTTCCAAACTGTGCTTCCTTTTTGTTGATGGTGTTTACAAATGTGCTGCCTTTTTTTTGATTGTGCTGCCTTTTCGTTGATGGTCCTTCTATTTTTAATGTTGTTTTGACTCTAGTATTATTGTTGATGGTTCTTGATTTGACTAGCGTATTATTCCATACGGTGCATGTATATAAGCGAGTCCTAGACAGCAGGATGCTCAGTTTGTTACTGACGTCGGCGGTGTAAGGATCGCCTAGTTTGTTTCTTCTGGTGCATGAGTCGTGTCAATTAGCTGTTCTTGAGATTTCGATGGCATCTTTACAGACTTTAACGTCGAACTCGATGGAGGATGTACCATCGACTACGGGAACCATGACGTCAGCGCCGACGATGTTGGAGCAGATCCCGTTGGCAACGCCTCTGACAACACTGGAGGAGACTTCGATATGTGCTGTTCCACCATCAGAAGAGACTTTAATGCCGGTAGTGCTGGCTGTGCAGGAAAACTCGACGAACTTCGTTTCGCCCTCGATGGAGACTTCAATGGATGCCGAATCGACAACAACTAACGAACATCGGTGCTGTTACTGTGACAAGATTTTCTCAAACAGCAGCAATGCTCGACGGCATGAGAAGAGAGAATGTGCCAAGAACCTATATCGTAAAATGTTTGTTTTTGAGAAATGTCATAAGCGGTTTGCCAGAAAAGATAATATGAAAACGCACATGAAGACATGTAAAGGGCCTGCTGTGCGGCAGAAAGTAAAGGTTTCGGTGCAACAGCGATGCATCGATGTTCATAAGAGTATGCCTGGAAATGGTACTACTACTGTTGCAACGTCCATATCTGGATCGGGTCTGAAAGGTTCGTCTTCATCACCACGGTATCCTTGCAGCTACTGTGAAACGTCGTTCGCATTCTCTCATGATTCACGAAGACATGAGCGGAGCAAATGCAAAAAGAATCCTTCTCGTATAAAGTTTCGATGTGATGATTGTCATGAATGGTTTACTCGAATTGATAGTTTGCGACGACATGCGAAAATATGTAAAGGTGAAGTCCGTGTGCCTACTGTTGAACTACCTGTAGACATTTCGACTCCTCGCTTTAGATTGAAGGCTCGTGAGCGTACAATCAAAAAAACAGATGCGCAGCAACCGATTACTACGACGTCTGAACATGGACCTAAACCTAAGACAGTGTTCGGAGCATTACAAGTGAACGATAATGGCTTCTACTTGGCGCAGACTGCGTTTCGTGGAACATTGAAGGACTGCTATTATCTAAATACGTTCGGTGAGTCGAAGGACATTTGTACTTTTCTTGATGATATCAGACAGGACATAATCAATCAGCTTACTGATGACGTAGCAACAAACGGTCCATTAAAATATAACTTGTGGTTGGACTGTCTATATGGAAAGCCATATCCGTTAGATGACAAAGTGAAAAAGTGTGCATTCAAGACATCGGCTGCAGTAATTTACAGTCCTAACGATGTGAAGCAAACTGTTAAACACGGTGTCCGGAAACTCTGTCAAGAAGAGGAGAACTATGTCAGTAAAGGATCTGGTTGGACTTTGTCTAGTATAAACCGATTGGAGCTAAGAATTAGTCATTTCACACCGATGCGGAACTAAATGATTGATTATAAATTTGCTAGCTTTCGTAAGTGATCCTGTAGTAGAATAGAAATTATGTAATAAATATTATGTTTGTAAAAGAACTTGCGGTGTTTAATTCCTCGAACCTGTTACTATTATGTTAAATTGATGTTATATTTAATTTTTTTTGTATCATCCTAGATCTGACCAAGGACCTTAGTCGATCTAATTAATCAGTATATAGATTACAAAATTATTTAATGAATTTTGAACTTTTTCCCGGATCTCTAGCATTAAAATTACGCATTTCCAATATGGTGGTCTTGATGTCTGATAGGATGATGGTCGTAGAGGATTTAGAGTCTCTTTACGAATGTTGAACATGGTTTATTGAAATTATTATTTTTACATAAAATTAAACATTATTACATCTATCGGGTATCTAACCGAGGACAGGAGCGGATCGAATCAATATGTAAATTAATAAGTGATTTATTTAATGAATTTTGAACTTTTTCCTGAATTCCTAGCTAAATAATTACGGATTTTCAAGATGGCGGTCAAATTTCAAGATGGCTGGTGTCACAGTAATAAATGATTACTGCACTCTAGCGGATAAGAACTAAACTAACATGGTGTCAGCGTACTCTCGCTGACGATACAATGATGATGGCTTCCAGCATCGAAGACAAGATGGCGGACATGGCGTCATACTAGATGACGTTATATAAACTTTGAAAAAAAAAATGGTGGGAGTCAGTTTGCCTGCAGCCACCACGAGGGAAGGATCGGTCGCCATTTTTTTTGCCCTCACCAGGTTCGAACCGAGGACTCCGAGCTCCGTGACATAAAAGTTTGTTTTTTTATAAATTTTAAAATTTTTTTCATTAAACTCGGATAATATATTTAAAGATGGCGGCTTTAACGGAAATTGCAACGGCGATGTCATCATCCAATATGACCACTTGGAATATTGTAATCGGATGGATGGTTTGTTTGTCGCAAATATAAATGAAAAGCCATTCCCTTGCATTACTCTATCATCAAACCTAAACATATAAAGGCATACATATAAATATATTAAACGTAGTTTAGAATATGGCTTCATGTTCCAAACTTATCTCGACTTGTCTCGACTGGTTACACATTGCATAACACTTGTAGGTTTTTAAATTCAAACTTGGCATCATCCGGCGACAATGCCTTGAATTAAATATGGACGACAGTGGCGCCATCTGGTAGCGACTTTATGAATTAAAGATGGCGGCAACGGAGAACTTGGTGAATACAGGCTACCGACTTGTCTCGTCTTGTCCCCCGACTTGTCTCGACTGTTTAGACTTGTCTCGACTCGTTCCCGACTTGTCTCGACTGACTACATAACACTTGGCGCCATCCGGCAGTAAATTTAAGAATTAAAGATGGCGACGGTGGCGCGCTCCTGCGGTAACTTTAATAATTAAAGATGGCGACGGTGGCACACTCTGGTAGCAACACTGGGAACTAAAGATGGCGACGGTGGCGTCATCTGGTATCGATTATATGAATTAAAATATGGCGACAGCGGCGCCATCTACCAGCCAACTTGAGAACCAAGATGGCGGCGCCTCTGGCAACTAATTTTTGAATTTGGCGCGCGATACTAGCGACATCTACCAGCCAACTTGAGAACCAAGATGGCGGCGCCATTGGCAACTAATTTTTGAATTTGGCGCGCGATACTAGCGACATCTACCAACCAACTTGAGGACCAAGATGGCGGCGCCTATGGCAACTAATTTTTGAATTTAGCACCATCTGGTAGTCTGTGCTGGAATTAAAGATGGCGGCTGTATATTAATTATAATTTCAAATGTGGCGCCTTAGATATGCATTATGGAAGGCAAAAGATGGCGGCTGATGTTTACATCAAATTTCGAAAAGTTGAAGTTCGAAAAAAAATTCGAATCCAAGATGGCGGCCGTGACGAATAGTGCAACGGTGACATCACGATTCGAAGTTGGTGGAAATTTCTAGAAATACAAAATGGCGGATGGATTAGCATGTATTAACATATGGATTAGCATAGATTGGCATTGGAATTAACAGATTGGCATGGATTGGCATATGAATTAACAGATTGGCATGGATTAGCATGGATTGGCATGGATTAGCATGGATTAGCATATGTTAGCATAGATTAGCATAGATTAGCATCAATTGGCATAGATTAGCATAGATTAGCATAGATTGGCATATATTGGCATAGATTGGCATAGATTGGCATAGATTGGCATAGATTGGCATAGATTAGGTTAGGTTAGGTTATGTTAGGTTATGTTAGGTTAGGTTAGGTTATGTTATGTTAGGTTAGGTTAGGTTAGGTTAGGTTAGGTTAGGTTAGGTTAGGTTAGGTTAGGTTAGGTTAGCATATTGATTAGCATACGGATTAGATGACGTCATCAGGTTGGCAACATCGAGGGTCGCAAGGCTAAAGGTCAAGGTCGAATTTCAATGTCAGGGTCAAAATTCAATGTCAAGGTCAAATTTCAAGGTCAATGTCATAGTTCAAGGTCAATGTCAAAGGTCAAGGTCAAAGGTCAAGGTCAATGTCAAGGTTCAATGTCAATGTTCAAGGTCATAGTTAAAGGTCAAGGGTCGAATTTCAATGTCAGGGTCAAAGTTCAAGGTCAAAGTTCAAGGTCAAAGGTCAAGGACTCGGTTCAAGGTCAAGGTCAAGGTAAAGTTCAAAGTTCAGGGTTCAAGGTCAAGGTCAAAGGTCAAGGTCGGATCCTGGATCCTGCGCCTGTCCCAGAATCGGCTATATCCTACTACTGTAACGGGACATTTTTTCGTGCGTACATGGCTGATGAACGTAACGGGACACTTTTTCGTGTGTGCATGGTCGAAGGAAGTGACATAATCCCTTAATCCCCTCCGTCCTCCGGTGCCCTCATACATACTATATACATCTACTAATGCGTATACAGACGTTCCTTGCTATACCTCATAGACATTTCGTAATATACGTCATTCTACACTTTTCCTCTTCACAGTCAAGGCGTTCATTTAGGCCTTCCCGTTAAAGAAAAACCATTGTTGTCTTATCTTAATAATTCTAATATTCCTATTTTGGGTAATTAGTATTTGGTCCAAATTTGTACACATCTTTCTGTAACACGTTTTATGTACATGTCTTTTCTCCTGATTAGCTTGAACTGTTGGCCAATCAAGAGCCGATTTCCTTCTAATTGGCTGCGTGTTTTGGTCGGTCAGGAAAGAGCGTGTTGTAATTGACTGAAGCTATTTGTCAATCAGTATATACTGATTGTTATAGTTTTGTTGTGTCACTAACACTACCATTATCGTGTCGCGACAACATACACCCACATACAGTTTGAGGAAGCTAGTGAGCGATGTGTGTCGGAGGTTCAGTCATCTGGAAGCAGCACATTATCAGACGGCGAAACTCAGTGAAAAAACATCCGCAGTTACTATTTAAAAAGTGAACTTTAACAACTACGAAATAAACGGTATGACTAGCACAGATTCAAGTTGTGTAAGATTCCAAAATGTCAATTTTAATTTTAATGATTCGGAGTAGTTTAGCGTTTTCAAGTCTAGAGAGAAGTTAGAAAAAAATATATTCAAAAATTTCTAACAAAAACTTCAGAGTTAATTAGTAAAGCAAAAAATATTGTATACAAGTTCTTTAGGCCATATTTTTTTTACGTAAAATATTCTCTCGATTCATCACAAACATCTAAAACATTAGCTAGTTTCTTGATAATTTAGCCTACACTCGTCATATATAAAAAAAGACGGTAAAGGAAGGGGGGGGGGGGATTGCATATGCACCATCAGTCGGTCGTCAGCTAGGTGGGTCGATTAGATTTTAATGGCTGATCAGTGACCGGAAAATTTTGCGTTTTAATTACCTCTTCTAGGATAGACTCCACATTCCTCGGTATACTCTGGAAAATGTCCCCTGTTTATTGGCTGCCGACTGGTGAGACGTCTCAACTTTGTAGCCTGTGATTTGATAGTTATTTAGATGAGTGTCTCTCTTGGCCAGGAGTATTCCCTAAAAATTGTATACCTACGGGAAATGAATCTACTATTTTTTCCCCGATCCCTAGATGTAACCTACACATACAAATGTAGATATTTTTAAATAACGCATATTTTCATTGCTTACGCATGGTTCGAACAAGGACGTATCCAGTTAAATACGGAAAGAACGGGTTTGGGGGGAGGGGAGGGGAGGATCATTCGGATTTAGCTTCTTTCATGGGGGTTTAAGGTACTATAAAATAAAACTAATGACAAAAGTAAAAAAAAAAGTAGGCTATATCTTTGATTTGTCTTGTCAGCCCACAGTTTTGCTGTGATATATTTCATTCCGACTAATTCCACGAAATTATCTCTGTGCTATGTGTTTAACTTTTGACATGGGGTGATTTTGGCTTGTTCTCTCGTGTGTTTGCGTATTCATCTTTTGTGGTTTCTCTATGATATCCAGTTAAAACCAGCAAATGTATATGTCCACGAAAATCTTGTAAATCAAGCTTCCCCATCGCAAGAATCATCGAAAGAACTATTGAATTGGGAAAGGTTGAGGGGGGGGGGGGGGGTTACACGGCCTCGGGTATAAGCTGCAGCGCGCGAACTACCGCGCCGCAGAGGTGACCCGGTCACGTGACCTGCGTGACGCACTCTCGGCGCGGCTAATAACCGGGATGGAGCCAGACGGCGTCCAAGTGAGTCGTGGAGCGGCGGGTCGCGGCGGTGATAGGGGGGCACGCGACCCGGGCTGGTCGGGGCTAACCACAGGGCAGCAGGCGCGCGCCGCGACCTGCCGCCACGGCGGCTCCTTTGCGCACCGCTGCCGCCTCGCTCGGCCGTACTCCTTCTTCGGGCGCGTTGCGAGAACATCACGAGATACGCGCGCACCATGCGACCTAACATTTCACAGGATGAAAATTATACACGAGCTTTTAAATCATATAATTTTGTGATTGAAATTGAATACTGATCCATATAATTAAAAAAAAACATTTAATTAAAGTGATTATTACGTATTGATATAAATTGTATTATAATATTTTTTCAAGTGTATTTATATAAGTGTGGTTATATTCCCGTATGTATAACGATGTCAGGTTGCTTGTAAGCTTCCAGTGTCGCTGGCACGGAGTGTCTGTGGAATGTTTAGTAGTCTCCTGGCAGTTTTCATTGGAGTGTTTGTGAGGTTGTTACCAAATGTATAGTTTTATTTGAATTTTTAATGATGAATTATTACATTATAATTTGATAAATAATTAAAATTAATAAATTGGAATAAACATTCTGCATATTTACTAATTTTTTATTAATTAAAATTTATCTCAATTATTTTACTAAATTGAATACTTAATTGTATACCTACATGTTATTGAATATTTAATACTGAATATTTGTTTAAATTTTTTAATTTGATTGAATTTGCATTTTACCAACCATATTTATAAAATCACTCCAGTACTTTCCTTATTTTATTTGTATTAATTATTTGCATTCAAAATTAAAGTTTTTTTATCATACCAAGTAAGTATAACTTCTAACATGCATACATAAATAAGTACACGCACTCTTTTTTTGTTTTACCAACATACCGACTGCAGTCACACTATTTTCGTCTCCTATGTTTCCGCGAGGCTCTTACTTTGTGTTTACAGTTTTTTTTTTTTTTTTTTTTTTTTTTTTGCTGAACGATGTCTGTACCAGAGGTCCTTTCTTTTAAACGCACGTGTAATAAGGTGATATAGTAAAGCAAACCTCAAGTTCGTCTAGAAGTTTCGATTATTTATTAAAATATTATCTCTTGTTATACTGACATTATTATACTTATACTTCGAAAAAAGGTTAATATTTGATTATTGTTGTCCTTTGTGTGAAAGATTATCAAAAAATAATTACCTAAATGATTATTTCTTAAACTTTAGGGATTAGGCCTCTCCATCTTACAATTTTAAATATTTTGATAACGCTGACAATAAAGCTTCAGAATTAACTTTTTTTGACGTGATACCATCTTATAAATCGATGAACGCCAGCTGCACGCACGAAAAAGCATCACTCATTGTCATGTTCCGCCTGAGCCGAGCATTCAAGCGAGAGCGTGGAACAAGCGATAGAGAGGCACGATCGGCTTGTGACGCATCTTTCTCTCTTCCACTCCATCGGCCGATGCGTCCGAGTAGAAGAGAGAGCGGCAGCACACAACCTACACGTGAACTGTTTTGTGAACTGTTTATAAAGTGAAGTGAAATATTTTCTTATGACGTTATCACGTAAAATTATCGTCCGTAAACCGACTTTACAGACCACCCCCTTTTTTTGGTTTGACATTGCATATGACTTAGCTTTGGCTACTTGTTGAAGATAACTCTTGTGAACTGGTGTGATAATCTTGATAATTGTAGTCGCCCGCGTGAAATAATAAGTTATTTCCTCGCGGCGCTTACAGACGAGAGCCTGTTTATAAATATGAGGTTGCAACAAGGTATAGAAGATCCGGGAGATATGATTTATGCCTTGTCATGCCAAAACGTAGGGATAAATAATTCGAAATTGGAATCTTAGCAAAAGTATGAAAAAAAAAAAATCCACGATGGCGGGACTTAATACCCCATAAAAAAACAAGACATTATTTGCATAAACTTGTTAAGTTAGACACAATTAATGTTTAGGTTGTCGCCGCATCGCAGCCAGAACTCGACGAGGCGCACCGCAGCCCCGTGTCGGCGCGCTAACGAGGTGTCGCCAGCGGGGGGCTAGTTAGCGTGTTTCGCGACTCGGAGTGTACTTGACGGATGCTCGACGCCTTCCGCCCGACTTGGCTCCATCGCGCACGCACGGAAAAGTAGGGAAGAAAAGGAAAAAAAAAGTGATGAGAAAATTAAACGAGTTTTCAATCGACACGCATTGAAATTCTCCCTACTCCCCCTCCGGACCGGCCAACCCCACGGCGGTGTAATAGGCCCGACAAACTAGCGCGGGGACACGCGGAGACTCTTTGTCCTGGCGACCCCCGGTCCCCGGGGAGACTTCGGCAAAGAAGGGATGGGCGTGGCGTGGTGGGGGTGGAGGGGGGGGGGGGAGCCCGAGCGTGCGAGGGGCCAGATACGACGCCGCGTTGCCATTAGCCTGCCCTGCATCCGGCTGGAGGTCAATATCGTAGGCGCGCAGTCGCGAACCGCTTCACATGTTTATTAATGACACACACTGCGCTCTCCGCGAATAGCGCGCTGCGCGGCCTAGAGTAACGATGACGAAGACTAGTTCTCGTGGCTTCTGCCGCTCGGGTGGTGCGAGGTTGGTTCGCGATTTGCCGGTACAAACAACGTCACGCGCGTCCGTTTGCATGTGGTATTAGCAACACGCACTACCTTTGTTTAAATTATTAAGTATACAGTTAAATATTTACGTAGGTAGTACATATTTTCATGTACCTACCAGTCACGAAATATCAAAAAGGTAAACGATTTGAACCAATGAAGTAAAAAGTTATACGAAATTTTATAACCTCAAAAAATGTGCGAAGTGATTCCGTCATGACTAGGAGCGTAGGCAGAATTTCATTCGAGGAAAAGAAAAATAGAAAAAAAAGGGGGGTGGATAAAAACACTTTGCCCACTGTTAGCTTTCAAATTCTTTCCGTTTATTGGTGGGTGTGATAAATTTTTTAGGATTTTTGGAAAAGGGGAGTGTGTGTATATATATGTGTACCCCCATTCCTTTTCCGTGCGTATGCCCCTGGCTATGACACTTTTGTTTGACAGTTGTACTGACGAAGAAGTCGTTTGCGGTTCTGTGTCATTGTTAGTCTACGTCGACCATTCTGCAAATATCGTCCTCTCCCCCTTGCTAGCAGGGGACCACGGCAGTTCAGTGGTCACAAAATATGGACACACGTAACGTAGATTGGATTGCCTCGTCATCAGACGTCTGCCTCACGGCAGCGTATCAAGTCTTGGCAAAAATACGCAGCGATATGATGCATGGCCATCACCACCAACAGTACTGCATCGCGAGTTGTGTGTCGGCTCCGGCAGTGTAGATGTCCACCGCGAGTTGGATGCTGCTACCTAAATTGTCTTGCATTACAGAGATAAAATAGCTAAGAAGGTCGCGGAAAAGGTGTCAACCCATATGTCACTGTTTAAATTTGTTTCCCTGTTGACAGCGACTGGAGGATTCATTATGAAGAACAACTCGACACTACAAAAAGCTGTTCTAGGGCAATACATTTTGGGTACGCTTGTCGGCAAACGGAGATTCGTTTGCAAACTTACATATTTGTTAAGCGTATCCAAGCAAGCTATTGTTCTCGTTGTTCTTCATTGTTCTCGAACTTTGTATGGCTTTCGTGGATCAACGTAACAGTTTATGGACAGGTATGGACATTTTATCATTTATTTTGTTCGAACTTAACTCTCGATTTATAAAACAAATACTAAAAAAATATAAAAAAACATAAAATGTTTGAGGACTGTGTTTATAACAGACATCTCATATTCAAGCTCTTTTCTGAAGAAGAAAATAATGTTGGAATAGTAAACAGGCTAAATAATGTTGCAGGTGGTCTGTAAAAGTTATATTTTTCATTGGCTTGATGAGAGAGTGATTGTACATTTTTTGAAAGACTGCTGCTTTTGGCTGATTTGTTTTAAAACCCTCTTTTTTTCCACCTAAACAAACAGCAATATTGCGTCTACTTGTAGATGCGTCTTCACGTCATCTAAGATGTTAACTGAATATTATCTGATAGTTGTGAAAAAATAATGAACACTCACGTGACTTTTGTAGCTCGTTACTAACGTTTAGTAAATATATAGTGGGAAATGTTGAGATACATTAGAAAATACAAGGGAGGTATAGATATTAATAGGAAAAGTGCTGGTATTATAGCAATGATAAGAAAATGAGATAACCAAGTCGGCGTGTGAGACCGTCTCTGAAATGTTCACGAGTCTTGGCGAAGTCACGTGATGGGTAACCGCAGAGCGCCCATGGGCCCTATTCTTGAAACTGTCGGAATAATTCCGCAAGCGGAATTGCTTACTTAATTCCCACAGAGATTTGCTAATCCCTATTCTTGATCACTCGCTAGTAGAATTATGTATCGGAATTACGTCACAAACTGTCGGAATTATTCCGACACCTCCTTTGCTGGTGGAATCACAGTCCCTGTAGAGATGTGAGAGTTTGTTGTTCTTTGGAACTTCGATTTGTTCAAAATGGATGCTCTGTTATGGTTCTGCAATTCTTTAAATCGCGTGGATGGTTGGTTAAGTTAAGTTAGCTAAGTTAAAATATTGTAAAATAGTCCGTATGACTGGTTATTTAGGTTAGCTACATTTAAAACCAGATAACTTATTCGCCTCGTTATATTACACAGGCCAACAATAATTTTGGTGCCGAGGTATTTAGAGCTGATTTCATATGAATTTCATATGAATTCAAATATGGCATTAGTTTTTCCCTAGGAGGTCAAATTTGTAAGATATAACGTTTTAGTGAAATGTATATTTAATGTTATTTTAGGTTAAATCCATGAATCAAAACTAAAAATTTAACATGATATTCTTATTATTAAATTACACAAATATGTTTATCTTATGCAAATATAATTATATTATAAAAATATAATTATATTATAAAATATAATTATATTGTACAAATATTATTAGTATATACTAATATTATTATATATACAAAGATAGTACCAAGTCATCGATGGAACCAACTAGTCACTCAACACTTCGGAAGCTTCTTTTTCGTGAACTTCTTGAATATATCTTGGAACAGTCCCTTTTTAAACTCCAGCAATAATCTGCCATTATATGCGTATCTCAACTTCCTTGATAGCAGTCCTCCATAATTTTAATATCTTAATGAAATCTTTGACCTTGCTCCTCACTGCTATCTTCTATATTTTCAGTAAAACGGTCCAGATGGCTGTGCACCTTAATATTCATGTTGCACTCAAGGGATTTGAAATGTTTAAGCATGTAGTTTACGAGTTCAACATGATTTTATGCTTTTCGTTGGCCAGAACATTTCCGACCACTGCAACAAATGAAGTTCAGGATTTTCGCTCAGCCTTATTCATGGAATTTACGAAGACTTGGTACTTAATGAATTTTCCTATTTCTGGGGCGTTAAATAATCCTGCTTTATTTTTTTCCTTACTCCAGTGAGGCATACCCCCCCCCCCCCCCTTATAAATACAAACCATGATCCGTCCTTATCAAGAGCCTTTACAAACCGCTTCATAAGATCCAGCTTGAAATGCAGTGGAGGAAAGATGATTTTCTCTCGTCCAACTAAGGGTTTGTTAATGACGTTTTTTCTCCAACGACCATGTCTTCTCTCTTAGGCCACTTTTTCTAACTCAGTGGTGTGTTTTGTCTCTGCTATCCAAGAGGCACAAGAAACAAGGATATTTGGTGTGGCCACTTTGCTGTCCGAGGAGAAAGTTTACCATTTTTAAGTCCACACAAATCACCCATCGATGTTCGCGATACCTTATCTTCTCCAAGACAAAAGCTATGGTGGTATATGTTTCTTTCATTGTCGTTGAGTGAGCAATTGGTATTGAACCATATTTGTTCCCATTATGTAAAAGAACACATTTCAAGCTTCGCTTTAAGCTATTAATAAATAGGCACCAATCATCTGACACATTTTCAGGGAGACATATCTTCCAGGAGTCATCTAATATCGTGACAATATACAATATTTTATTCTTGAGAGAAGAATGGTAGCAGACCCTCTTCTCTTGTACAGTAAAGAGTAACTTTGGTTCCTTGTTCCAGTATTTTTTTTCAACCTGGAAGCCAGTAATTCAGAAGTTTCTTTTGACAGGTTACGATCCCTGACGAGGTCATTTAACTCATCCTGGTTGAAGCGTTGAGGAATTGTTGACATCCCCTCATAATCACTGTCACCTTCATCGTCCTCAGAAAACTCTGGAAGCTGGTGAAATGCTGGGATCGGTACTTACTCTAAGTGAGGGACCGGGCGTCTTGCAGAGACTAAATCAGGATAAGTTCACTTACTACGGTTGTTTCAATTGATTCCAAATATTTACTAGACAGAAATAACAGTCATTGATGTGTTTTTGGGTGCTCTCCAAACCATCGGTAAGCCGAATTACAAACTTTTTCTTTTCCCGTTAGTCCATTGGCGTGAATGTTCTGTACAAGTTTTACAAACCTGATGTGTTGCCCAGGATTTAACCTGATCACCGAGCTTTAAACACCAAAGTATCCATGATAAGCTCTCTTTACAAGATCACTATGTCTTTATATGATCTTTTAATGTGTATTCTCCGTATATGTAGCAAAACACATCAGGATGATTTACAGAACTTCTTCTATTGGAACTCATTTTTTTATCAACTTCTATCTATCCTGCACGGCTAAAACTCACAAACTGACCTCAAGTTTAGTCGAAGCGTTGAAATTCTGGGGTATCCCAGTGACGAAGTGGGGATTGCCAGCCTGGGGTATCCCTGTGACGAAGTGCCTTGAGTCAAGCAGGCGGTAGATTAGTTGATTGAAATTTAATTTATTCCTAAAAAAACATTATTTATATAAATTCATATTCATTAAGAATATGTAAAATTTACTTTATTTAATAATTGCAACACTAGTGCCATTCCAACCTTTCAAATTCATGTGTTCGTGACGAGAAATAACTTGTAATTGAATAACAATTTAAATTCTAAGAATATTATATTTGTTTCTGTGATTGGCATGCCAGTTTTTGAAATATTAGGTAACGAAAGCATATTTTCAATTTTATTACTTAACATTTTACCTAATGAACATTAAAAATTTGGAGTTTTCGTTGTGTAGAAATTTGTTACTTATTTGTTGTGTTTTGTGATAAGTAGGTATGTACTAGTGCACAGTTTTCGTATAACGTAGCCTAATTCGTTTTTCACACTTAATATTGGTAAAATGTATCATGTTTTGTTTAGATCAGAACTATAGTGCTAGCCGTATATAAGCTAAGCTCATTTTATTCGTAAAAAAGCACATACATTCCATAATTTAAATGCACACACAATGAGTCCATTTATAAATGAATTTCGCTCAGTTACAATTGATTGTAAAAAAATGGGTGCGTGTACTTATGTACGCGCGTGAGAAGTTACTTCTTTGGCATCATTAAAAAATAGTTTTTTTATTGCATGCAAATAATTAATTACAATAAAATAATAAAAGGGCTGGAAAAAGATAGTCAACACAGTCAATAAAATTCAGTTTAAATTTGAAAAATTAAATTAATAAAATTTAGAGAATAATAAATATATATGACATAATTTGTACTAAATATTAAAATATTCTTAATTTTAAATATTTATTATTGATTATTTAATATTTTAAAAGAAAATTAATAATTTTAATTTAAGTTTATTCATTTTTTAAATATTTTTTTTCTTAATTTAATATTCACTTTTCATTTTTATCAAAAAGTTATCATTAAATTTGTTCATTTATTTTTATAAATACTATTTATTATTTATACAATTTAATAATAAATATTAAAAATTAATATTTTTATTTGATGTTCGATTTTTAATTTGTATCACAAATTTTTTATTAAATGTTTTACTAAATTTATTTCTTTATTTTGTAAATATTAAATAATAAATATTTAACATTAATAATTTAATAATATTTAGTATTAATTATATTAAATAATATTTTAATTTATATCAATAAATAATACATACGGATAGTTAACCTCGATTATATTGTAGCACTTGAAAAAGTATTTAAGCACAATTTTTTTACTAATATTTACTAATAGTAAATAATATTAATCAAAATATTCAATTTAAATCACTACTGAATATAATTTATTAGCACATATATAATTCGCACTTGTATGAAACTAAAACACGTGTTGTGAATGTAGACACTAGAAACATGTGGATAAATATTATAAATATGAAAACAGTGATCAGAGGCGACGAGCATGCCAACATGCGCGACTAATAGAGGTTCTATTTCTATTTTGTTGGTAGCTTTTTTTCGAGACTTAATGAGCGATTTAGCGGGCAGTTTCAACCTGTTGATTTTGTGTTATAGTGATGCACGCGCATCTTAAAATTTCACTGTCATCATTTTTTCATAACGCGCCTAAAGAAATATAACTTCAATAAAGGTTATAATTTTTTACCCCTCCCTATATTGCAAACCTAGCCAACATTCCTACCATGCAGGTAAACATTTGTAGAAAATATTTTTGAAAACATACACCAATAAAAACTCACACAAGTATTACTAAATGAATTATGACAGAAAATGTAGTTGCTGAAAGATTTTCTGATGATTAGCTAGATTGTTTCAAAGAATCCCCTACTTCAAACAATTACAAAAGTTCTCCTTAAATTAAGTGCCAAGGAAGTGTTCATAAATGTAAAATTTTGTAATGACTGGCAGTGATTATAAAAATCTTAATGTACACATTCATAAGTGATATGCTGAATCAAAAACCACCACATAAAATCTTTTTTCACATCAGTATACACAAAATATGTTACGAGATTTAGCCAGTTTAACAGAAACCATAGACTAAAAAAGGTGTCATTTTAAGTGATAATATTTTTTTAACTACTAAAACACACACGAATCTCTAATTTTTTTTGTAAATATTTGTGTTGTAGTAATTTTACACACAATAAATAAAGTTGAAATTTTTATTAGACAATAATATTTTTCCCTGCTTAAAACATTTTTTTTCCCTTCATATAAGTCATAGAATTGTCCGTTTCCCGGGCGTAACTGTACAACTCATTTTTAAATATTACTTATATTTTCATACAGATTACTTCCACATCCATAAAAAAGAAACGGAAATGAATCACAGAGAAAATTGTGATGTAAACAGAAAAATAAATTACAGAGAAGAATATAATGGAAAAATAACACACTTTCATAAGAAAATCTGCTTTCCTAATATTGTGATTGACCAGTGAATTCAACACTAAAACCAACGTTGCCTCACTTCAATAAAGACTTTTCCTCAACCCGACAATGTTTATTCCGATAGCCGCTATAGCATTTTCAAGAATAGCTATTTAGCTGTCTGTCGGGATGAAACTTGCGGATAATTCCGCTAGCGAAATTATTCCGACAAAGTGAAGAATAGAACCGTTTATTTAAGGGCATATGTCCCGTTCCAGGCTATTTATTTATTTTTGAGTTAAACACGTTTAAATTGTGGCCTTTTTGAGTGGCCGAACTTCAACAAAGTGAAAAATATTGTTACGAACGCGAGAGACCGGACCGCGATGCCAGGTTCGGAGCTGGCTGGCGGCCCCGCATGGTCACTGACGTCATGCGCCATCCATTGGCGTAAGACATGCCACGCTACCCCTCTCCTCCTCTCCGCCCTGCCTCACGCGAGTGGCCGATGCCCTTCTCGACGCTTCGGGCGTCGGGTCGGCACAACATGACGCGACTGGCCCCAGCCGCGCTCGTCACTTCTAGAAGGGCGCCAGGGTCTATATAAGCATGGACGCCGGCCTCCACGAAAATATGGCTCGGCGAGTTGGAGTGAGCTCCTCGGCGAAGGAAGTGCGACAGAGCGACGGAGTGCGACGATAATTCGGTGACGGAGGAGTGCTGAGGCGAGAGTTGCGCGAGGGGTGCGGCCCAGCGAGGTGTGCGGTGTGAAAGGACGTAAGATATTGAGTGCAAGTGTGACATATTGTTTTGACTGAAAGGTATTCATCTGCTATAGCATCCTACATAACCTCAATGTGTGGCATTGGAAGTTACCCGAGGACACTATAACACATGAAAGTTTCAGATATGTCGGATCGTTTACATTTGTTGTACTATGTTATTATGTATTAACCAAATGATTAGTATAAATTACTATAGAGACATGAGAATATGTTGCCTTTATAACCAAACATAATATGTTAAAAGGAATTAAAACTTATTGGAATAAACCACTGGGAACAAATAACACAAATATCAGATTGGTGCTGGTTGTAATTATAGGCCTTTGTAAAAACAACAATGAAAAACAAACATCAATAAAACAATTAACATATTAACAAAATATTACTGAGTATTATATATTAAGTAACGAGCTCGTGAACAACTAGGTACGTACCAAGTATTTATATTTGATTTAAGTAAAAACAGGTTAAGTTTATCAACAAATATTATTAAAAAAAAATAATTCATCAAACAAATATTAAATTATTGAAGTCTTCTTATAATTATTTCTTCATAATGAAAATTAATTGCCGGAAATGTTCCAAAGTGTAGAAATCAATATTATTTCGTTGATTCAAGTTCAATAGTAGAAACTTGCATGATGATCACGTAGAAGTTTAAAACAGTTACATAACCTTAATATAATAATAATTATAATAATGAAATTTCTGGCCTTTGTTTTGAAGAGGTTAATTCCCAAAAATGAATTTAGATTCCTGGAACACCAAAGCCAGGATGAGGCCCATGACTCGAACCGCTATGGAATGAAACCACAAAAATATTAACCTCCAAACATAAAAAATAATTATCATGGGATACACTTTTCCCACAGACGAAACATTTACTCACCCAAAACGGCGGTAACAGATAAGTTATTACATTTTGTGGTGGTTTTTACATCCGCACCAAAAAATTACATGCCAAATGGCCGAAAAGAAATTGAAAAGGGCAAGGTAAGTCTTTTTCGTTAGACACGACAGAAATCATAGAGTTTACAATAAGTAGAATTATACAAACAAAACAAAATATTCATAGAACCAGTATTATAGTAGTGTTTCCCTTACACATTTGATTATAATAGAAACAAACACATTTAAGACATTATTAATTAAATAGCTACACAAAACTTTAACATTAAAACAATTAAATATGTAAAGATAAATAAATATTAAATACAATCTTTGCATAAAAATATTAAAATTTATTTAACATGAAAGATAAAAAAAAAAAGAAATGTGAATAAATTAATTACCTACTCATAAAATCACGAGTGCCATACCTAGAAACGGCACACACTCCTCCCCTCAAAACAGACGCTACCGTCTAAAAAAAAAAATTTTTTTTTAAATTTGCCATCAAAAACAATTCAATTTACCCAAAAAAAAAGAGACATAAGAATTAATGATGTTAAAAAGGAAAGACTATATTAAATATAGAAATCAAAAATAAATCATTATACTGCTGAAGAAACAAACAGCACAGACACGAGCATAAAACCCCTATATATTTACTGAGAAACAACAAAATATTCTCCTTATAAACTCCATACTCAATGAGGAATATACACCTCTTCATACAATAATTAAAACAAAATGGGGACTACTCACCCCTTCATATTAAAAAAAATTATTTAAATGCTCGCTCAATAAAATTATAGAACACTTGGTCTCGACATCAACATCAATTAGCTGAACGTAGGATGCTCACATACCTGCGAGAGAAAAATCTCAAAGCTAAAGTGTAAATTAATCGAAGATCAGACTACCAAAATACAAAATATTTTTAATGTGTGATTGTAGAACAAACAGGACAGAATGGTGGTACAAATACCCAGGACAACCAGTTACATACTATATATATAAAAGAGGACCATACCTCATATAAAAAAAAATGCCCGTCGGCTTATTCAGAATAGTGGGGACTCTTTACATCCTACTTATTCAGCTTAATGGGGGGTTCTCCTACCTCCTCCATATTAACATAATTGGGGATTCTCTACCCCTTCTTATTATAAAAAAAAACTTGGGAATCTTTACCCCTACTTAAATCCTGGTCACAAAAATCCTGATCTTATGATACCGCTCTGAAGACTGCAGCTCAAACAACACATGAAGATAAACATGAGCCCAAACAAAAGGAAACAAAAATCTTTAAAATGCTTATTCAAAGCGACAACACAAAATTGAAAATAAAAACAAAGAAAACGGTCGTCCAAAGGTGAATGACTAAGTCCCATACCTTAGACACTCAAGAGATAATTTAGCACCTGCAAAAGCAAGCTTGACCACTAACACAAAATATAACATGAATAAAGTTACGATTCAGCCAAGGTGAAATGAAAAAAAAAGAACTGCCTGCAATATATTAAAAGGAAAAATTTTTGAGAAGAAATCAGTTGAAACCATACCTTACAATGAAGAATGTGTCACTATAAGACAATCCCACCAAGCAGAACTCCACTACACGAAATTCACCAGAGATGGCTGTAACGGTGAGTCGCAGCAACACCGAGCCGAAGCTGCAACCACCCTAGCAGACACCCCACCGGAGAGATGTCATACAGCAACAACCCTAGTACACAAATCAAAACAA
The DNA here is from genome assembly GCF_032445375.1 of Bacillus rossius redtenbacheri. Taxonomy (NCBI): domain Eukaryota; kingdom Metazoa; phylum Arthropoda; class Insecta; order Phasmatodea; family Bacillidae; genus Bacillus; species Bacillus rossius. The sequence goes on from NC_086332.1 coordinate 60,708,047, forward strand.
GAAGGAACATCTAAATTCAAAACCAAAAAAAACTTGCAAAACAAAAAAATTGAAAAAATGATTAAGTTGATGACACTACACGGTGTAATGTGTGGAACACATGTGCAATGGCTGTATCGTGTGGAGAGATGTACAAGACACACAACACACCACATCCCCACATGAACTAACACACACATAACCTACAAAACAGAAATTTCAAAAAAAGTACGTATATGTTTTGGATGACCAGACAAGAAACAAAACCCAAATACTAAAATGTTATTTTAAAAGATGACACTAGCAAGACAAACAACATAGAAAAGCACTGAATCAAAGTTAGCACTCAAAAAAAAAAATATTAATTATTATTTAAAAACAAATAAACTCACAAAACATTATTAATCTAAATTTAAACTATTATTAAAAATGAGTGATTGGATCTTCCATGGCAGATATATGGTTTGATAAAAAAAAAATGACTGAGGCCTGCAAAAAATGAAAAGTGCTGGTGAAGCCTAAACACTTCTCAACAGGACTTGGCACTGGCTCACTGGCTCTGGCTCAGAGGACCTGCCTAAAATAAAAATTGACCAAAGTCGACAACACAATTAAAACACAACCCAAATATCGTCTGGAAGTCACTTACTCCCAGAATAGAAAATTACATACATACCTTGTATCAAAACTATAAAACTTTATAATAGTGCTTAAAGAAAAGATTCAAAAGAGAAAACGACAAAATTCTAACAAGACAACCACTGACCTTTTACTGCATCTCACTGAAACAAAATAATTAAAACAAAACAAAGCAAAATAGTGAAATTAAAATAAAAAATTAATAGGCTCAAGAAAAAAAATTCAAATGAAGATCAAACACAACCTGAAAAAAAATTACTCAAATACTTGATTCAAAGATAAGTTTACTGGAAATTAAATACTTATAAGACAACTTCATTACCTCAATTATTAACTTGTGCAATGAAAAGCACTAGAACACACCTTAAATGAACATATTAGTGAAAACGGCAAAATGTCTCTTGTAAGAAATTAGATAAAATACATACCCAAGATGACCTACAACAAAACATGGGCAAGGAAACAACATAAGAGATTATTAAAACAAGCTGCTATAAAAAGAACTTATTAAATGATGGCAACAAAAACTAAAAATACCTATCATGGTTAGGTAACGAAAAACGTGCCCCAATTGGTGATACACGAAAAGTAAACAAACATTACATCAATTAAATATTACTGAAGAAACCACAGACTTTTCAACATATGGCAATCTGCAAAAAAAATCAGAATCATGCAGGGGCGTAGCCAGGGGGGGGTTTTAGGGGTTCAAACCCCCCCCTTAGCACCAAATCTTTAATTAATTTCTTATTCATCACTCAAACAAATTTCATATTAAATTAATAAAAAAATTACCATTACAATATTTAAATTTAAGTACCGAAAACTGCTAAAATAGCACTATTTTACACCTTAAAATCCAAATTTTCCCGGTGGAGGACCCCCGGACCCCCCGCTTTGATACGGGGGGGGGGGGGTGAGGCCATGCTTCTTAACACCCCCCATACACAAATCCTGGCTACGCCACTGGAATCATGGAACATTATGAAAACGAGAAATAATGCTTAAACAGTTCTCTCACGAACAAAACCTACAATCTTATAAAATTGAAATATCATTTATAATTATATTAATAAAGAATATGCAAATTATGAAATTATAACAACAATTTATAGGTTAAAAGGAATATAAATTTTAAAACTCTAAAATAACTTGCGACAAATTAAACGACAATTACCAAACATAACCTCAATCTTACATGATTAACTAAAACAAAAAATATCAGTGTTGATATTAATCTAGTTGATACACCAAACCCTAAATTATGTGAAATGGACACAAAAAAAACTCATGAAAACCAAACATGAAGATGATAACAAAATAACTTGTACGAAAATACATACCCCAAATACCAACTAATAACCACATGATTACTTAAACATAAAAATTCAAATTAAGAAAACCCTATAACCAAACTTGTTCCCCAGAAATAATATTTAAAAAAAATTAAATGTTGCAACAACTTAAAAACTAGTACCATGGTTTTTTATTTACTTATTTTTATGACTCGAGTTCAAAAGTTACAAGGGACTCAAAGACTAGGACACGTGGGTCATGAGTCCACGATCAACTGAGTCAAGGACCCTAAAGACACTAATTCGCTAACAGTGGACCCGAATGGTGGACCTTCAACTGAAAGCAGGAATAAGTGTTAAAAAAAAAAAATAACAAAACAACGCCAACAGTAGGACACAAAGTTAGGCGGCCGTTCCTAAACAATGCACACTTAAACTGAAGACCACAAATTATACTTAAAAGGAATACTTAATAACCTACCCAAAATAACCTGTAAACTACATGATAAAGGCAACACACTGGTGTAAACAACAGGACCAACAACCACACTGATTCAAATATAGCCAGAAACTGTAAATAGATAATTTGTTTATATTAAGAAAGATGCATACTTTAAAACAAAGTTTAGATCTCTTGCAGATTAAATGTCACTGAAGACAAAACACCTTAGAAACTGAAAATTAGAACTTCAAGATTAAAACCAACGAGAGAAAAATAAGAAATCAAAGAAATCTCTTGGACAATTCTAACTTCATAATGTACCTTATAAGGAAAACACTTTAAACTAAAAATAAATAATAGATTGCCATAAAAAAAGATTATTAAACAATAATTACCATAAATTAAATAGTTAAAACAGTACTTCAAGATGATAGCTTGGAACTTATTTTAAAGTTAAAACTATGAAAACATAAAATTCGTTAATTTACTCAAAAAAAAATTTTAAACTTAAACAAAAAAAACAACAAAACATTTAAGGTTATAAAATCTTAAAATTAAAATCATGATTTAGTTTCTTCACAATTATATATATAAGTAAAACAAAATAATAACATAGTAAACAGCAAACCACGCTCTGCTACCATTTTTGTGACATATTGTTTTGACTGAAAGGTATTCATCTGCTATAGCATCCTACATAACCTCAATGTGTGGCATTGGAAGTTACCCGAGGACACTATAACACATGAAAGTTTCAGATATGTCGGATCGTTTACATTTGTTGTACTATGTTATTATGTATTAACCAAATGATTAGTATAAATTACTATAGAGACATGAGAATATGTTGCCTTTATAACCAAACATAATATGTTAAAAGGAATTAAAACTTATTGGAATAAACCACTGGGAACAAATAACACAAATATCAGATTGGTGCTGGTTGTAATTATAGGCCTTTGTAAAAACAACAATGAAAAACAAACATCAATAAAACAATTAACATATTAACAAAATATTACTGAGTATTATATATTAAGTAACGAGCTCGTGAACAACTAGGTACGTACCAAGTATTTATATTTGATTTAAGTAAAAACAGGTTAAGTTTATCAACAAATATTATTAAAAAAAAATAATTCATCAAACAAATATTAAATTATTGAAGTCTTCTTATAATTATTTCTTCATAATGAAAATTAATTGCCGGAAATGTTCCAAAGTGTAGAAATCAATATTATTTCGTTGATTCAAGTTCAATAGTAGAAACTTGCATGATGATCACGTAGAAGTTTAAAACAGTTACATAACCTTAATATAATAATAATTATAATAATGAAATTTCTGGCCTTTGTTTTGAAGAGGTTAATTCCCAAAAATGAATTTAGATTCCTGGAACACCAAAGCCAGGATGAGGCCCATGACTCGAACCGCTATGGAATGAAACCACAAAAATATTAACCTCCAAACATAAAAAATAATTATCATGGGATACACTTTTCCCACAGACGAAACATTTACTCACCCAAAACGGCGGTAACAGATAAGTTATTACATTTTGTGGTGGTTTTTACATCCGCACCAAAAAATTACATGCCAAATGGCCGAAAAGAAATTGAAAAGGGCAAGGTAAGTCTTTTTCGTTAGACACGACAGAAATCATAGAGTTTACAATAAGTAGAATTATACAAACAAAACAAAATATTCATAGAACCAGTATTATAGTAGTGTTTCCCTTACACATTTGATTATAATAGAAACAAACACATTTAAGACATTATTAATTAAATAGCTACACAAAACTTTAACATTAAAACAATTAAATATGTAAAGATAAATAAATATTAAATACAATCTTTGCATAAAAATATTAAAATTTATTTAACATGAAAGATTAAAAAAAAAAAGAAATGTGAATAAATTAATTACCTACTCATAAAATCACGAGTGCCATACCTAGAAACGGCACACAAGTAATTGATTAGTAGACATTTTAAGTAAGATTATGTATTAGTCTTGTAAATATTAGCAGTCAATAAAACTCTGCAAAAATAATAATTGAACTATCCTAGTACGAACCCAGTTCTACCCACTCAACGATTATTAAAATCGTAAAAATATGTATAGTGCATACGTTTTACATAATTAGCTGGCACATTTTAATCTTTAACATTGTTATGCAGTTTGTTTGAGGAGAACCAAAAGAAATAAATAACTTAAAATGTATAAGTATAAAGGTAATGCTGGTGGATAATGCGTTATATGGTTTAAAATTATTTCTGAAAAAAATTAATTGTCCTTTTAAAATCATATAATTTCTAATGATTTTAAAAGGGCAAGTAAATTTAATTTCTTTTTTCATTAAGGAATTAAATCGTATGACACAGCAGCCAATAAAATTGGCTTTGAATCAAAAAAGTTCCAGTTTTATATTCCTTTTCATTCTCATTATACATACTGCACAAAATCTTTAAAAATGCAACGTTGCCAACTAATTATGGAAAAAAATATGAGATATACATATTTTTCATTTTTTGAAAGTTCAGCCACCGCGTGGAACATAAATATAAATTAATAACCTTAACGGGACCTACACCGATAACGAGGCCGACTATGTGAGTGTTCTCTCAATGGTCTGCACCATCAGCGGCGGTTACAAAGAGAGGCTTCAGGGGCTGAAGCGCCTCCCTTCTTGCAACAACGTGGATAAACGGGGAAACCATTAGTTTATGAGCACAATATATCACTCCCTTTTATTCCTTTGGCTTGTATATCCGCTAGCGCATCAACGTAGGCTGATTTACATACGGACACGCCACCTGCGAACAACAGATTTTCGGCGGATAACACAAAATATTTGGTCGATACACATCATTCCATTACCTGACCCGGCCGCAGGCTGAAGCAGTTGATGATGATGACTATGACATCATACCATACATTATTAGTGACAATGAAATAATTTTGTGGTATCCACGTGGTGGATTATTAGTAACAAATAAGTTTTGTTGTTAATAATTTATTATTCTGTTGTATTATGCAGTCACCTAAATACGATTGGATGGACTGTATATTAATCAAATATTTTGTGGTGGCCTCGAAAACTATTTTTTTTTTGTTCAGTGTGTTTTAACTCCCACCAATGCAAGCACAGAGTATGTGAGCCTGGCGATAAACATCCCCTTGCCGTGCCAGGTCGTGAATCACTGAACTTCAACTTGCGCGCCAAAATTGTGGCGCAGAGGAGTATTGGGAAAAGGTAGGGGTGGATAAAACCTCCTCCCTGGCGTTGTTGTGGTTGGTTTTCCGCCCGCAACGTAATACCAAATATAATGATGTGTTGTGAGTTTATCCCTGGATGTGACAACACCAGCAGAACAGCGAGGCACGTCTGGTTGCCGGCCCCTCAAGGATCTTTCATACTCGGCGACTCCAAAGAGCGCCCGAGGCGCGAAAGTGGAGGGGGGACCCACGAGATTAGTCACCTGACTTCACCACTCCATGTTTATGGAGGGTTCTTCCACAAAGTCGATACCAGCCGTGGGAGTACATAAGGGCCAGGTTTGGCCTAGAGTCTTCAGAGTCTTCGGAGAGCTGAGGAGGAAGCTCTCACCACTGACTACATCACCCTGCCCATCACCACGTCATCATCACGGAACGTCACTCCGCACCACATCACAACGACCTGCACGTTGGACTTAGCCTCAGAAAGGAGTAAGTTGCACTTCATCATTTTCAAGTTGCACTTCATCATTTTCGGTCTTAGCTCCATCAGCGCCGAGGTGCCAGCAGGAGATAGCCACGGAAGAGGTAATTAGTTCAGAGACTCGTCGACGCCACTCACGGAGCGAGAGGGTACTCTCTGAGAGAGTAAATTCTGAAAAAAAAAAACACTCAGCTGATTTACGACCTTTGGGCAAGGGCAAGTTGTCCCCGAGGTATAAAAATACTCGCCGACGACTTTTTTTTATACTCGTCGAGCGGGTGCGAGTGGGCGTGTGGCAGAGAGCGACGCTGCTAGAAGGGAACAATTCGTCAGAGGCTTTAAAGAGGACTTAGTGTTTGTGGCAGGGGCAGTGGCTGACCTATTAAGGCAGAGCAATAATCACACGACTTCGACTTACAAACACTGAACTTAGGTGTTCGACGAAGTGGGAAGTACTGAAGTGTGACGAGTCTACGTCACTGACAGAACTTGATGGTAATTCTCCTTCACGAGTGTGACAGGTCATGAATGCCGACGAGTCGGAAGAGCGAGGTGTGGCTGCTCTTTCACCCAGATGTAGAAGAGATCTTCAGAGGTTGGTGTTCTGCAGCCCGTCCATGCCAGCGAAGAGCGAGTTGAGAGTCGTTGGGGAGGAGGGCGCTACACGGCAGGCACCGCGACCACAAGACGTCTCTCTGCAGTGAGGCCCTGGAGCCAACTATCTCTGAGGCGAGAGTCGTAAGAGTCATCACCTGAATAACCGAGGGGCTTAACTTCGGTGTCACTATCGTCTACCACCGAACACACTTAACATTACAGTTTGATAAACCGTTAGTTTGATAAAGAATGGACACGAACTGCAACGAGTTGGAGTATTTTTAATGTTTTTCGAAGCTTAGTGTTTTAGAGTTTATTGTAATTATTGTGTAAATATTATTATAGTAAATTAGTTTGTTCTTACCAAACCATATTTAACCAACTGCATTTAGGCCCAACTAAGACCATTTGTGGTCATTAGTATTTTTTGTAAACCGTGTTGTAATTTAATATTATTATTTTGCTATTGCCTAATAATTGTTTCATGAGGAGACCAGCTTTGACAATTTGTACTTGTATTGTTAATGTTTTAGTTTGCTAACTTGGACATTTGTTTGTTTTTAGTTTCGTTTAACGGGGTACTCCCGGTAACCGCGCGCTGCTGTAAATGTCTTCAAGCATATATGAGTGCTCGTTTTTTTTTTTTTTTTTGAGTTTGTAAAATTCTCAATAAAAATTTAGTGTGTTTCTCACAACACTGTTTTAGTGTTCGCTCTAATGAACCCTTCATCTTGTTTTCCCCCTCGGGGGAAAGGGGGGTTTAAAGTTATGAAAAAAAAAATGCTAGATCTCGGTGATGGCAGTATTTTATTTTTTGTGATGCAAGGTGAGCTGTTACAACGTCCGAAATCACAGACCACAAAGGCAGTGATGCATATTGAGGATGAAGATTCAACTGTACAATCTCCATGTTGCTGACGTAAGAGGTTGTTAACACAATAACTAATTATTTTGTTTTAATCCACTTTTGAAATAAATTACTTTGTTCGCCACTGGCGCGCAGTAGTCGACCGTGGGTCCTGCGACCGGAAGAGACAGCTGCGAACACCGATACACACGTCCTTGCGCACGGCTTCACGGGCAAGCGACGGGACCAACCACCATACATCTGAAATGCTGGGAACTGAACTTTATTTTTCTGTACCCGCATACAATAACCGACTACACTGCCATCTACGAATTTTCAAATGAGGTAACGTGATCGAAAGTGAGTGACGATAGAATATATTGAAAAACTCTATTGTCAACAGTTTTTTTAAGCTCGAACGGAGGCACTAGATAGCTATCAGTCGCGCATAGCAGATTACGAATAATAATAATAATAAACGCCTCAACACTTGTTTATTGTCCGGGTGCTCGATAAAAATTCAGAACGCTGAAAGGTATTTTTTTTTTGTTATTTAAAAACAGTTTTTATTTACATTATGGACTTTATTATACATGCTAATTTCATTTTCTATCGTTATTATAGAAGTGGTAACACATTATCGTAAAAACCCCACATTTAACTAACAATACTATTAAATAATAATGCATCTTTTACTACTTTATATTATTTAATTCATACACTTAATCCCGTATTAAATATTACAACTGTTATTTAATTATATGTTTTAACGCTATGAAATTACAAAATAACTGGCTAGCTATTGTAGCGTTATCTATCGTGTCGATTTAAAACACTTCTTGGGTACATATCGGGCTATCCCGCTGGACGGGATGATTGTTTACAAACAAGAACTCGGTCGGTTCCTCTCCCGCGACTCTCCGGCTGTGTCGCCTCTGGTGTCGGGCATGTGTCGTTTTGCCTAAAGGCGTTTTGCCTAATTTTAGGCAAAACGCCGTTAGGCAAAACGCCGTTAGGCAAAACGCCGTTAGGCAAAACGCCGTTAGGCAAAACGCCTTTAGGCAAATCGCCGTTAGGCAAACCGCTGATAGGCAAAACGCCGTTAGGTTAGCTTAGGTTAGCTTAGGTTAGGTTAGGCTAGGTTAGCTTAGGTTAGGTTAGCTTAGTTTAGGTTAGGTTAGGTTAGGTTAGGTTAGTCTAGGTTAGATTAGGTTAGGTTTGGCTAGGTAAAACGCTGATAGGCAAATCGCCATTAGCAAAATGCCGTTAGGCAATTCGCCGTTAGGCAAAATGAAGTTTTGTCATCATAGTAACATTTTAGGCAAAACGCCGTTAGGCAAAACGCTGTTAGGCAAATCGCCGTTAGGCAAAACGCCGTTAGGCAAAACGCCGTTAGGCAAAACGCCGTTAGGCAAAACGCCTTTAGGCGAAATGACTTTAGGCAAATTGCCGTAACGAATTCATGTTTAGGCAAACCGCCGTTAGGCAAATCGCCTGTTACTCCTGGTGTCGACAGAGAGCAGCCCGCGGAGTCACGTGCCGACAGGCTGTAACACAAGACTTACCTTCGAGCTGCCTCTGCGGTTGGCCCACGTTTCTCCTGGAGGACCCTCAGCCAATCAGCGACCTTTAAACCAAACAAGTATCGGAACGTGAGCGACCTGGTCAAGATGTCTCACGAGTCAGCAGCCTATTATAATACATTATACATAGTGAATTGGAGTCTTTCCTACAAGTCAGCGAACCCGCAAATGTTTCTATTCCCTAAGAAAGCGTAATATTATGCACGGACACAACAAATTTGCTTTATTTTCTGAGATAGGTTAGATTCAACACACGTGTACACTGACAAATCAATTAATTTGTGAAATATCTGCAGCCACACATTTTACCTTTAAACGTATTGCATTTAGTTGGAACATATAATTTGATTAAAAAATATTTCTGAGGACATGCGCCAATGTTGGTTACGCTGTATGTCATCGGAAAACCTTAAATACTTAGGGTGGGGAGATATGACTACAAAAAAGCTCGGAAAAAAGCTGATTTCAAATGTTAAATGTCTAGACAACAGTTAATTCCATGTAAGCAATTAGACAGAAAAATATTAAAGCACAGATGAACCAGTTGAGACAGTGACATCAACAACAGTAAATACTGACATCAAACAACACCCTTGTACAACAGAGTGACGTACAGACTAACCCAAAGATACTAAAAAGACAATCTGTCTACACATCGACAACACAGCAACACACAGGTGAACCCACCAATGAAACTAAACAGATATTCTAAACAACGCAAGGACGACAACACAGCATGCTTTCTAAGTCCAAAAAGGTGTCGTTTTAGTAACTGAAATATACTACCGTCAAACTTTGTGTCTATTATTGAGAGTTTACTTTAACACACAATGTGAATCAACAATTGCGTACATTCAAAAAAAATCTTTTAATTAAATCATTCCCATCGCAAAATAATTCAAAGAACGAATTAATGTGCATATTTTCTTAAAGAATTATTGTATTCCGGCGTGTAAAAATGCACACGGTCACATTTAAACATATTGTTACGCGGCTGCTGGAGACGAGGCAAGCCAACCAGCCCGGGGCCAGGGTAGGCTCCACCTTCTCCCGTCCCCCCTCTCTCTTCTTTCAAGGACAAACAATTTTCATGGCCCGCGGTGTCCGGTTGGGGGGGGGGGGGTAGTGGGGTGGGGGATGAGCCTTACTACGGGTCCTGAGGTCTCGAGAGCCCCGCCATTGTTCTCGCATCTTCTATTGGCAAGTCGGAGAGTTTTTGATGACACGACACTTCCGAGAGCTGCGAGACATTTCCATGGGCAACGCCGACAGGAGACAAGTATAAGAGACCGAGGCCTACCTGCTGCGAGTCAGAGAGAGGCTGGTGGGGACACCGGCGAGAGAGAGAGAGAGAGAGAGAGACCCTTGGCGAGCGATAGCCGGTGACAAGCGAACGGGCTAAGGTGCGAGGATCGGAGTCACGGCACAGTGTCACAACGAGGTGGACGATTGAGTGGCCTACTGCGAAGCAGTGTGTTGATAACATGGTGCGTGGCTAGATACGAACAGTAGAGAGAGCTACTGTTCTCCAGTGGGGTGAGTAAATATTGTACTTATAGAAGTGTGACTAATTTGTGGGCGGATATTACAATTTAACTAATAGTATGAATATTAGCTAATTTATAAAACTGCAGTTAATTAAATGGGCTATCCTTTCCAGACTTGTTGCAATATAATGGTAGCCTTTCTCCACATAGTAACGCCAGCATTGCCCGTCCCTAGACACGTGCGATTCCTCTTAATCCCCTCCCCACGCTCGGAAGTATCGGAGAGTAGCGCGAGCGTGCTGTAACGAGGTTTCCCGGCGCTGCAGCCGGCCTGCAGAGTGCGCTGGACCAGTGGAGGCGTGGCGCGCCGCGCGCTGCGAGCCGAGATAATCGCATCAGCCGCCGACGAGGCCGCGCGGCGTGGGGTGCGCGCGCGAGCCACGCTCAGAGCCTGTTCCGATAACTTATGGTCATGCGTGCGACCTACTGCAACACAGCAGTGTCTAGTACATTCAAGCACGCACACTCTAAACGGACGGTGTTACGTAAAAAAGAAGTCAACTCAAAAATATTTAGAATTAGGTGTTGAGCTCAAAGTTGAACACACAATGGCTGGTATTGTGGCAGTGGGTTAAATGTTTGGCCGCTAGATGGCACAGTAACATTGAATGTCGGTTGAATATAGAGTGTCATTTGACCTACTTGGCTATGTCAATAACTTTTTTTTGTTGGTTAACTTGTTTTTGGATTAACACCGTCCACTGTTAAAATTGCATCAGCTGTTCTTTTTTGACTGCAGCATCTTAGTCGTACTTCGGGTTGCACGATTGGCACTTACGTGCGTAATAATGAAGAAAAATATATATTATGATAATATATTATGTTTCAGCACAGTTGATCTAAAAGTAAACAAATACTGTCATGTTCAAGCGTGAAATAGTAGAAAACAAATAACTAGGTGTAGGCATTATTGACAACAACAAAAAATCTGAACGCCCACTTGCCAGCTGTTTCTTGCTTGTAATTGGCGTCCGTCTGCAAGAAAATGCAATCAGTTTATTTGACCGGGCCATTCATTCTTGACGTGTTTGCTTCCGCGTTGAATTATTGTTATTTGTGTGCTGACAAGTGGACATGTAACGGAAACACAGACTATGCTATGCTACTGTCTCAGTGTGGTGATGTTCTCTGGAAAACACACGGTCCTTCAAACAGCTGTAAAAGCGGCTTCAGCTCACACAGTTGACACTATCTGTGTTGCTTCTCTAAACTCTGTCCCCCCCCCCCTCCCCTCGCCCACCAGTGGCCAGGGGTGGGGGTGCGCCTGGGCGAGGGCAGCCACCCCGACACCCGCGCGGCAGGAGGTTCCTCCACCTGCCTTCAGTCCGGATTCCGTTCCGCCGGGCTCGCGTCGTCACGTCGCTGTGACCACGGGCTGAGGTAATGACGAGCTACTTGTATCCTGCATTTTGCACATGGTATAAAAAAAAGCTTTTGTTTTGTTTAGTTTGTTTGTATTTTTTTGTATTCTTGTATTATTTCTTGTAATATTTCTTTTTCTTTATTATTATATGAATAATGTACGAAATATACAACACGTGGCATAAATAAACTATAGTAGCACACATACAAGCTTTCTTATCTGAGTGTTAATTATCCTTAAAAAAAATTACGAGTATTGTGTATATATACATACATAAGTACATACAAACACATATTCTGTAAAATTTTTGTAAGAGGGGACAGATATATTCATATAAAATTACACATATTTGTGAATTTGTATATTTACATGAAAACAACTCTATAAATACAAAATAGTGTTTCGCAGTAATACTGGGCTCGGATTGTCCCAATACCACCAATAATTAAAGATATTTGTGAACCGTTGACTATGCAAATTGATAAGCATGATACAACTAAATGAAATCAAATTGTTGAATATTAGATTATATATTGCATGGTGTAAAAAATTATGTTATATTGAAACGTAAATTTAAAAAAAAATACAATTATGTGCCAACTTTCGTGATAAATACTCAGTATTTTCTCGAAAAAAATTATTTCATACATGCAAAATTAACCACAGCCACGTGCAGTACAAATTAACAATATCTTTCTTATAGTATTACAAAACTATTTATTGGTATACAAACTGGTTTCTAAAGGAACCTTTTGTAAAATAACTTTTTATCTGTGTATTCACACACACCAACACACCTAAACACACACGCGCGCGCGCACACACACACACACACACACACACGTGAATGTCCGTATATTTTACCTTGCAGCCACAACTACCCACCGGAGAACACTGATGTTTGTGTGTGGTAGTAATCTAGGGTCCCCTACCGTGGGTGGCGTGGGAGTTATGGCGGTTGGAAATGTTCTACCTCGGGTAAAGTATTCGACTAAAGTATTATACGAAATGTTCGGAATCTCCTCCAATGTTTGAGATTTCTCCAGTTTGGTGTGTGTGCGGGTCTAAGAGTTGACCTCCGGCCACAGAACAGCTACTACCACCAAGCACACGTCATTATTGAATGTTCTCGAATGTACTAGAATGAACTGGGCCGGAATGAACTGCACTGATATACCAAAAGAAAATCCAGAGAAAGCGGGATGTTCTCAGCTTTTAAGTAAAAAGTAAAATTAAAAAAAATATATATATTATCTGCCAAACAGGCCTGTCACAATCAGCCAGTGGCGGATCCAGAGGTTCACCTCGGAGGGGCACTCTAGGATTTCAGAGCAGCAAGAGAAAAAATGTCTTAAAATTACTTAATTTGTATTTAATCTACTCACACTACACATAACATCCAACCACCAGATTTTATGATCCTACAAGAAATTCATTAATTATATTAAAATATTTTATTGGTTTCAGAAACAATCATTTTTGTCGGCAATATTAATGTAGCAGACAACTTGTTTTTCGGGGAAGGGGGGGGGCACTTGCCCCTGGTGCCCCCCATTGGATCTGCCTTTGCAATCAGCTGGTGTAAACATTGGCACGTGCGTTTTATTACGAATGGTACTCCGACAAACACGCGCATTTATTAAAAGACGCGCGTTAGAAGCGTAACTGCACACACTGGTTGTAGCTATACGTCAGTTCACTGCCGTCGCTACTGCTTTCAACTGTTGTGTTCTCAGCAAGTAACTTGAAAATTAAAATGTGATTAATGAATTTGCGATTCAAGGGATTTTAGAGTAAATGGCAGTACAGTAAAAAAAAAGCAGGTCACGTGTAAGTTATAGATTATAAAATTTATATCAACCTTAAAATTAAGTTTCTAGTGACATTAAGAGGTTTATGTATAACGTGTGTAATGTGCAATTATATCCGCAGCCATAAGGCCTCTCACATCGAATTGCCGCCATAGAAGCTGGTGCGCATGCAAGGAGGGAGGGAGACGGAAAGGGTTAATAACCCCTCCTCCCAAAAAAACCCAAAATATCCACCAAAAAAATTATGATTCCCACAAACAACAGGAAAGACCACGAAAGCATACAGTAGGCAAACCAGTTATATTCCGTCCCCCGTCCCCAGAAATTAAATTCTTTGAACGTTCTTGCATAGGTGTTTTAGTGAAATAAACATGACACGAAATATAGCAATACAATTACACGTCTCTCTTCCTGATCGACACTTTCCGAAACACGCTCCGAGAATTAGACTTTTCTTTTAACGCTCCGATGACGTCATAACCATGACTTAACCCTACTTTTTGTAACATAATTTAATTAAAACATAATTATTTGGGCAAAGCGGTGGACGCAATCGAGGAACCTATTTTTTTTAAAACCTCTGCTGTCCGACTTAGTATTGTAGCAAGAGGGAAACTTAGCGCACGTTGACGTGACAATTATGTCACGACAGTTCTACTACCTTAAAAGTCCGTGAATGTAAAGTTTCTTGGCTTCTTCTCCAGGGTAGTCCTGGAGATGGCGATTGCAAGGTCGACCGAAACGTCGGTAATATCTTCGACTTGGACGCGGCTAGAATCCAGTAACAAAGCCGCTACAGACAATGGCCAGAAGCGAAACCCTGTGCTGAAGATACCCAACGAATGCTGCGGCTCTTGGTAGAATTATGGCGACGACATTTGTCAAGTTACGGTGTCAAATTTCTCGCGACTCCCCAGGCTCCAGAGTATACGGAGTGATTCAGGGTCCCCTCCCAGCGCTCGCGCGGGCTAGGAGGGGGCGGGCCGGCGGCCCTCGCCGCGTGCCGCGTGCGATAGCGCTGGGTGCTGCTGCCTGGCGGCGGCCGTGCGCAAACAGCGCCGGTCACGTGCCGGGGGGAATCCCCTCGCGCGCGCGGCAGATGCCGCCACGGAGGACGTGGAGGATGGTTGGGGAGAGGAGGGGGGAGGGGACGATCGCTGGGCATGATGGGTACGCGCCTGCGCCCTCGCTCCCACGCTGACGGGCGTGCTAGCCCCTCCCCCCCTGGAGGGTTGTCTGCGGCGCCGCTCCCACGCTGCGTCGGGTCGCCCGCCGCCTATTGTGCGCCTCGGCGAGCTTTCAGTTTCGCGTGCCCAGACATTTCCGCGGCTCGCCAACCCTCGTGTTCCCCTTTTGCTGCTTTCAAACTCCCCCGCCCCCTTCCCGCACCCCTGCCATGCACCGAGCATCAAAACAAAGCTCCGTGAGGAACGACTAATCCTAACATCCGTGGGGCTGAAAATCGACAGCCCGAGCAAATTTTAATCCACACTGTTGCTGATGGTTTGATAAACATAAGGTCTGCATAAGGTTATCGGCGTGGATCGGGCGTTTCTGCATTCGCCGGATACGCTTCCTCGTTGTATTATCAGGACACGGATGACAAAAAAGCTGTAGACTAATGAGCACCAACAGTAGCGGATCCACAGGGAGGCTTGTGGAGTTGAAACCCCTCCCTTCTGATCGCAGCTTATGAAGACAGATAAATAAAATGGAAGTTTCTGTCTGTGATTTTCCAATTATTACAAATTAAATAAACTTCTTTTATTAAAATTTAATACCTAAATTATTCTAGCTTTTAATTTTTTTCTTTCTGTACAAAATGATTTAACATAAAAACTACTGATGACATTGCTTAATATTCAAACAAGTATTGGATAGTAACACCAGGATTAATTAATGTTAAGCTTTAATTTATTGTGACAATCCAAACTGTTCAGACGATATGATGATGATTATTATGTACCAAAAAAAATATTTTCGTAAAGCATTAGGTAAAACGCGGAGTTGTAAATTAACAGCATACGAGGACGTATATGAACATAAATATTCATACAGTATGTTTTGAAATTGCTGGGAATAAATAAAAATGAGTGGCAAAGATTTCCAAAACATTAAACTTTTGTGTTAAGGAATGTAAGTCCGGAAATGCAACCCTTAAATGTTACAAGCGCGAGCATTAGAGCACGAATATGAATTTCGCGCGCATCAAGCAACATTCCACCTCTGGCTGAAAAGACGCGCGATCGTTTAAATGCTCAGTGGGAAGCATGTGAGGAGTTGGGTGCAGATGATCATAGAGATCATGGAGGTATTAGTCCCGGAATGGGTGCCTGTTCTGAAGTTGAAGTCAACCGGTTAGCAAGTGAATAGCAAAACAAATCGAAGCTGTATGAAGGCTTATATGCTGTCAATTTGTTTAATAGATTGAAAATAATTCACCAGGTAGAATCGTAAGAATGCCATCATGTAATTAATATTGCTAAACAAACATAATATCAACACATCTGCCAAAAAATCAGCGTTAAACTTCATTATAATCAAAAATTGCTTTGATTTGCAAATATAAAATGAGGGTGAGGGGGGTCATTCTCATTTTGACATAAAGTATGAACATGGAAAAGATTGTACTCACCAATTCTCTTACTTCTTACCTCCATGAGAGATTTAGCTATGTTCACCAGCAACCAGAAGTCTGGTGTTTATCTCCATTATAACAAAATAATACCTAATATTTTTTGAAGTTATATATTTTGGCAAATTATGAACAAAAAATGAGAGCGAATTTTTGCAATGTGCGCGCATCATGCAACGAAATTTTCACAGGATGAAAAAAAGGCTACATACAAATAAAAATTATATATATGATTTCAAATTTTCATCTTAGTCATTGATATTGAATGCTGGTCCATATCATTAAAAACATATATTTATTGTGAATATTAGTGATATAAATTGTGTCTATAAACTTTTTCAAGTGTTTTGATATAGGTGAGATTATATTCCCGAATGTATAGTTTATTTGCATTAAAATTATAAATGGTTACATTATTATTTAATCAATAATAGTAAATAATAAATTAGAATAACAATGCAGAATGTTTATTTATTTTATTTATTAATTAAAATTAATCTCGATTATTTTAGTAAATCTATTAATTAATTCAATACATGTGTTTATATTAATATTAAATATTGAGTGATTATTTAAAGTTTTAAATTTGATTGAATTTATACTTTACTAACTGTATTTATAATACCACTCCAGTCCTTTCATAATTTTATTCCTATTAATTATCTGTATGCAAATGAAAGTTAGTTTTTATTACGCAAAGTAAGCATGACTTCTAACTCGCATACATAAGTACGCGCAACCGTTTTTATTATTACTGTACACATGGGAAAGGAAAAGGGATTCAATTGAATTGAGGAGGGGGAAAAGGAATTCTCATTTTGACATCAATTATGAAAATATCTAAGATTGCACACATAAAACCACTAATTCCATGATATTACCTGCTTCAGACATGGATGGTAAACACACAAACAACTCATGACCTCGTACGTATGTACACTTGAGAAAGTGGACATGCTTCGTTACAGATAGCACGTTCAGAAAGACCGAAACCGCTCGATGATATGTAATAGCTGATTTACACACACATTCACACACACATATTACTATAACAATACATTCATAAATGAGTTTTATATGTCATTAAAACCTACTATAAATGACCTATTTGAAAGATATTAGCACGCAGTCTGTCTGTCTGTGATCAGGGTTACTTAATAACGCGGGGAATTCTAAAGCTATTCTTCTAATGCACACAGTGCAAGTCACTGTCTTAAGTCATCTGAAAAATCAAATGAAGTTTTTATCTTTGATACAGCTTGTTCCGATTGCAATATTTTAATATTACTTAAAATATTATCAGGCATACGTACAATTGATCAATTATTATGTTAAGTTACATGTTTTTTCAAAGTAACCTCTAACCATACGTAACACTCTTAAAAGACCTATATTGAAATCTAGCTAATCCAAGGACTTGGAAGCAAATTCCGAAAAACATTCTCGTTCTTTGTTCAGCAAAATTAAGTTTGAACGTAGGATGGCATAAACTCATTCCAGTTAACGTATAAGGACAACTAATTAGTTTCATATTTAAATTTTGACTGAAAGAAAATAGTAAACAGGAATTTTAAAAAGGATAAATTGGAAAGAAACAGTTTTAATGACATAATATTTTTTTATCGTTTACTATTGAATAATGCCTTCTTTGAGGCAGTGATCACACACAAAGAGTTTTTTAAAACACAATAACATACTGTATAATGATAGTTTTATTACACCATTCAATAAAAATAAATTAAATACTAAACGCCAATGACTTCACAGGGGAAACTATTTTCAATAATCGGTCACTTTAAACTTCAGTCGTTCCATTTAACTTAAAGCCTTGCAATGCTTTAACGAAAGAAAACAACATATGATAGATAGAGTATTGTTATGATATAAAAATTGTTAAAATTAAGATATAACATTTCGGTTCCTATTTTTCTCACATAGCCTGGACCATTTACCCGCATAATCAGGTGTGTATCTGTGTTAGTGAGACAGGATGATAGGTGCGACGCTCGCTGGTGCTTCTAGCGCGGTATCTCCTCTCTCAACTGGCTAGCAGTCTTCTCGTGGTGCATACAACTATGATATTTGAGCGGTAACCGTAACATAAGATGGCAGAAAAAATGAAGATAACGATATAATGAAAGGCCTTTGGGTGCTTTCAAGAATCTTAACTGGGTGTTTTTATGTCTAAAAATTACTCTGAAAACAAGCATTTTAGCTCCTTTCACGTTCTTAAAAGTACAGTTTGAAAACTAAATACGGTTCGCAGAACTACCCATCTGCCCTGAGAGTATTCTTAAACGCTATTCGTAAGCAGACACCACTGGGATCGCGGCTCCTGCTGAAGCTCTGCGCAGCTTGTGCGTGTGTGCGCACGCGCGCAGGCCTCGCGACTGCCACGAGGCCTGCGCGCGGTCCCGGCTCTCCGCGCTGCGCTGGAGCACTCGTCCTCGCCGAGCCGGGCGCGCGCGCGGGGAGCGAGTTTATTAATGCCGACTTCATTAACAGGCCATTATACCTCGCGCGCTAACCCAGTTGTCTTGCCATTCACGCCGACGGCAAATATTTGATTTCCCCCCTGCGAGGCTAATTCGATTAGCAGAGGTGACGTCAGTGTGCTCGCTGCCGCCGCGGTAATTCGATTGGTGAGGATTCCTCCCTGACCCCCCCCCTCCCCCCCCCATTCCTCTCTACCCGCGCAGTGGCGCGCGGGAACGGGTTGCGAGAAGAGGACCGTGTTTAGTTCGCCCCGGGAGCGCTTCGATCGCCCCGACGCGCGTTTCTCACGGTGTCGTAATTGCGTTATCCAGCGCGCCGGAAACTTGGCCGCTCAAGTCTCTCTAGTTCGAGCCGAGGCAAGCGTCTCCCCTTCCCCCTCTTTTTCTCACTCTATTTCCACCCCAAACCTTTCCTGTCACCCTGGCCTTTCTACGGGCAGAGACGCCCTGATTAACTATACCTAGAGATGGCGCTTCAACGTGGTAGTTTTGTGTTGGGATAGTCTGTAAGTCTCAGTTACTCTTCCCTCTCTTATGATTCTAAAGAAATATTTTTCACACATTTTAAATGCATCGTTCTGTAAGTTAATAGTTCGCGGTTCTTCCTCACTGGCTGGGTTAGGTGCCGAACGAGCTTTCGTCGCCGATTAGAGCCAATGAGTGAATAAGGGCCCTTTCAGACGAGGCGGTTTGGTTGATTCAGCTAAGTTTCATGGTTGACTCTCAACTAGTTAGCTGCCATGCGACAATGATTTTTGGGTTGGTTTCACACAGGCAACTTGTGTAATAAACTTATCTTACCAACAGGAGGTCAGTGCGACATTATAACCCGAGAAAGCAGAAGCACTTCTTGCTTGCTCTCCTGCGAGAAGAGAAGCAAAAATGGATTGGCATAGCAAAAATGGCGTGGCATTTTCGTGCTACTTCCCTCCAAGCTTCACTTCTTTTGATTTTATTGCTGTACTAGCTGACCCGGCGAACTTCGTACCGCCTTAGCGTAGCAATAATGCACTACTTTATTTTGTATAGCTGACCTATCTTAGGTATGAGTACCTATTCAATTTGAACTGGAATCTATAATATACTCCATATAAAAATGAATCCATAATTCCCTGGTATCACTATAACTGAAAAGGACCTTACTAATTTAATTAAATAAAAAACAAAATATATATTGTCAAAATAGTGTTTATTCCATAGGATTCAATAATTCCACTAATGTTTTTACAAATTGCTATTGAACAACCTGGCATTTTTAAGTAAACAATGAGCTCAATACCACGCGCGCTCTATAAATCAACTAATAGTCTCTGTACCCCTCACTGCTTCTCTCTACTCTAATGCTTTTTGATAAACTATATTTTTAGTTTTATGTTCTGGCGCGTAAATAAATAATGTTGATGGTTTTCCGACACGGGAACAGGCGACATATAATTGGCCATGTGAAAAACATGGATTTTCTAGGTTGATGCCACATACACTTAGCGACTGCCCTTGCGATTTATTTATTGACATTGCAAATGCAAGCCGCACTGGAAACTGTAAACGCTTAAAGCTGAATGTCATAAGGTTACTTTAAAAATATTTATATTGTACAAAGTGTTGGGTTAGTTTGGAAATAATTTTATATATGGTGGTTCAGTATTCTTAAATTTTCTAATTTTCCGTTAAATTTTTTCTTTCATAAGAACCTTCTCGTGACAATAAAAAAAACAACAAAAAAAGAATTAGTGAAATCGGTTCAGTCATTTACGCGTGATGGCGTGACCAAGGGAAATAGGAATTCATTATTCTTAAATTTTCTAATTTTCCGCACAATTTTCTTAATTTTTTCTTTCATAAGAACCTTCTCGTGACAATAACAAACACAAAAAAAAAATAATTAGTGAAATTGGTTCAGTCATTTACGCGTGATGGCGTGACCAAGGGAAATAGGAATTCATTATTCTTAAATTTTCTAATTTTCCGCACAATTTTCTTAATTTTTTCTTTCATAAGAACCTTCTCCTGACCATAGCAAACACAACAACAAAAAATTAGTGAAATCGGTCCAGCCGTTCACGCGTGATGCCGTGACCAAGGAAAACGGGTTTCATTTATATATATATAGATTCTTCACACCTCATATCCCAAATCGCGGGACTTGTACGAATTTCTCCTATAAACTGCTCCACATTGAAACCGACAGGTGGAACGCCCTCAATTACGACCTCGGTGGACTAAACTAGGCGCCAGTTGTGAAGGACGAATGTTGTTGAGTCTACCGGTGGGGATGAGAGTGTGAGCGACACAGGCGCCTATTGGCCACCCGCCTGAGCGGACTAGTCCACTGCGTGTGAAGGGGTTCGGGCGGTTCCCAATCATTCGCTACATCACTACACTCCTTTCAACTCGTCAGTTCAACCAGTAGAATCTACGAGTCGCCTCTTCTGTAAGTGGTCCAAATGTGTGCGAAAGTGGATATATTCAAGAGCGTACGCTGAATTGAATTTCCCGCAGGAAAGATGGGGGAATAGGAGATGGAACTTCTTTGCCTACTGTTAGCTTTTAAATTCTTTCCTTTTGTATCCAAGCCTATCAAATGGCGAGCTGTTCCCGTGGCACGCGTGAAATGGCAGTCGTGGTACACCCCACATCTCGACGACATTGCGGTCATGAAAGACGGACGAAAGGTGAAACGGCGAGATGGAGCAGTGACAATATATATATATATATATATATATTTTTAGGGGGAGTGGAGAGTTAGGTGCAATCCGAGAAAACCCAACCTGGAAACGAACCTGTATCGCCCTGGTCGGACGTGAGTCCAACCAACCACCGAGGCCCCCACGGAAAGTAAAGGAGCACAAGAAGCGTTGAGTTAGACATAATTTTTTCCTCTAACTGCGAGAAAACTTCACAAGACTCTGATAAAATTAATTTTCTATTACACATAGGTATATTCGGGTTCGATTCCCGGTGGTATCGAACGCAGATTTTTTTTTGCATCTATGGAAACGAGATGGTCGGCGTGTTTTCTCATGGTGCTACCGTTCCTACCGTTTACCCCACACTTTCATTCCGCCAGTACTGTGGAAGCATCTCATCTCCTTTCATCGACTCTGACGATAGCTCATTGTCAAAAAAAAATGTTGAGCTAAACTCATTCCATTTCAAGTTAACATTCCTATAACACATGTTCCGATGTTGAAGTACGTACCAGGTGTAGGTAACGTATAATAATAAACAATAAAACTACAAAGGAAATCCTATCATGACTGTGTGGTACATAATAAATTAAAATGCATACCGATGTGTAATAATGTATTAACTAGACTATTACTAACTCCATCTGCTATAAATTACCTAAATAACAGGGCATACCAATGTGTAATACTTTTAGAATGTCTAAGATTAAATCGCTGGACTTTTTAGATTATAAATAATTAGATAGTAAGTATATGTGGAGTCTAAATAAACTACAAATGGAACAAAACAAGCTAGAGAGAGGTGCTGAATTACTAAATGTGGATGTGCGTGAAATATTTATTTTATTGGAGCATATTTGATCAAGACCGCGCCCCTGCCTGTCGCCTGGATACAAAACGCAGCCAAGGGGCGCGCACTGTTCGAATTCTGAACGCCTGACAGCAAGCCATCGGGCCCGCTCGGGTCCTTTCGACTCAGATCGGCTTCGCGGGCTTGGCACCGGAACTACCGACGAGCCGAACTTCCGCCGCGGGCTTCCGGACTGTTCTTCCGTGTGATCTGTCGGGGCCCAGCGGTCAGTCAGTCCCTGACCACAGAATAAATAAGGGATATCAGAAGCGAACTCCACTGGCCAATCACGAACTCGACCGCGTGGACGGCCGCCATGTTCTAACTGCGTTTCCAACGTATTCGTGTGCTTAGTGTATAAGAGCGACAGATTGTTTTGGAATAATATTGTGGTGATTTTGTGCAATCGGATTTACTACTAAGATTCGTAGGAAAGTAAATATGTCTGCAAGAATTTCCATTCAAATTTTTTTAATGACTTGATTCTTGGAAGAATGTAAAAACGTAAATAGCCTCGCGGGACAACGTACTGTTAAGCATTTAATTGTTCGAACAACCGGAGGCAAGCTAAGAAAAGAAGTGTCACCAAGTGTTTGTTGTGTTAATGCTCAAGATTACCGCCATCTGAATGTTCCAGAGCAGAATGCGTTAGTTTACATTAGTGGCTATCTTATGTCTAAAGCTCTCATTCGACATTTTTGTGGAGTACCTATGTGAAAACTATGCACGTGCTAATGCCATTCTCACTGACAGTTCACAGTTGTTAGGTTACTTCAAAGCATATTAAAGTAATCGTGGAGATTTTGGAGCTTTCATGATGCCTTGTGAAGATTTTGTTAGTTTCATTGTTAAACTTGATGAATTGTTCCAGCTGTTGTTTGAGAAACATAAGACACATGTAATTGCACACAACAATTTTACAAGCATTTGAGCTTGTTGACTTCTGCCATCCTTGCCCCAGTTTTCCATAATTATTTACTATGAAGCTATTTTTAAGAATGAAGATATACCATTCTGTGAAACTGTACAACAGAGAAATATATTTCGAACGACTTCAGAAGAGAAGAAACAGGAAAGCCAATAAAGTTTTACACAGGTAATTGTGCTTCAACAAGTGTGTGTGTGTGTGTGTGTGTACTCTTGGATTACAGGTATATGGCAAACAGTGCAAATTACAGTACAGTTAATTTTTCTCTGGTTAATCCAATTTCTGTTACTCTACTGTATTCTATTGTATTGCATCATTGTTAGATTCTCATGAGATACGTTTTGTCTTTAAAATTTTGAACACTAGTAGCAAAGCACAGTTAGTTGAGCATCTTCTTAGTATATAAATATGTAAACATGGTACCCTATATTTATGTAGTTTCTGCATTTATGCCAAGTGATTGGTGCACTTTATTTGTTACTGCATCAACAGTGGTAATTCAGTTTGTGTTGGTATTTTTGTTTACAGTGATTTTCTTAGCAGTAATTTTGACTTAATTTTTTTTATGGAAAAGTCCTTGTGCAAGATTTTTACAAATGTCCATTTTATTTGCTACGTATTTATTATTATACAGATGGCAGTGAAAGGTATGTCTCTTATTCCCTCTCATAGGGTTTTAGGATACATAAGATATAAAATTTCATTTTGAATTGTTTTTAAATTATTTTGACTTAATTTTAAAAAAAGTTCTAAGGATACAAAAATATGTGATAATATGTGGTGATTGCAATATAAATTGTAATGAGGAAAATAACACAAACAATAAATGTTTTTGTCTACTTAGGCAACATGGTATACATAGAACGATACTTACCCCTACAAGAATTGGCAATACAATTAATACATGTATCGATAATATTCTTACTAATATTAGATGTAGCCCTAGTACTTTGTTTGCAGAAACTATTGATACTGCTATTTCTGATCATTTGGCTCAACATATAATATTAAAATTAAGTGACACTGAACTTAGATCTAATCATAATTCCACTACTCATTTACTGAAAAGATTGTTTAAACTTGATACAATAGATATTTTTTGTAATGAGATTGCACTTGTATTGTGGGAAGAAATCTATAACACTTGCAATCCCAATAAGGCATATAACTTGTTTATAAATACATTTTTACTTTATTTTAATCAATACTTTCCCTATTTATGGATAAGCATTAACAATAAGTCCTCTCCTTGGATTAATAGTGATCTTGCCTCTGGATTTGAAATTTTAAATCATTATAAGGAGAAGCTTCTCCGCAAAAAAAATTCATACATTCGAGATGATTATAAAAGATTTAAAAAACAATTTAATAAATCTGTTATAGATGCTAAAAAATTTTATATTGAATATAAACTGTTATCTTCCACCAATAAAAGTAAAACAATGTGGCAAATAATTAATAATGATATGAAATGTTTCAATAATAAACATAACATTTCTTTAATTGATGATGATAATAATACAATCACTGACAGTTTCCAAATTGCTAATACGTTTAATGCATATTTTACGGAAATTGCAGCCTCTTTAATAAAAAACAATTCAACCATTATAAATACAGGAATATCACCTAGAATACTTGATATTCATTTGCATTTGCATTCAATGTACCTAACACCAGTAGATGAAAATGAAATTACTCAAATAATAAGAGGTATGAAAAATAAAAATTCTGTTGGTCTTGATGATGTTCCTATTTCTGTAATAAAATCATGTGCAGAACACATTAAAAAGCCCCTTGTCTATATATTTAATAAATGCTTAGAAAATGGCATATTTCCTGATAGGCTCAAAATAGCGAAAATTATTCCACTACATAAAAAGGGTGATACTACCTGCATTAATAATTATAGACCAATTGCTTTATTACAAAATTTTTCAAAAATTCTTGAAAAGATTATATTAAAACGGTTGCTTTCATTCTTAAATTGTTATAATATAATTACCAGTAATCAGTATGGTTTTGTTAAAGGCAAGTCAACGGAACAAGCATTGTTCACTTTACTCAATAGTATTTATTCTCATTTAGATAATAAAGTCTTGACAGCTTGCATACTTGTAGTTTTAACCAAAGCATTTGATTGTGTAAGCCATGATATTTTATTAGAAAAATTAAGTAAATATGGTATAAGAGGTGTTGCAAACAATATTATAAAATCTTACTTATCAAATCGTTCACAAATTACTAGTATTAATGTGACTTATAATAATATTACCACTACTTCTAGGTCAACAATTTTGAAAATTGGTATTGGTGTTCCCCAAGGTTCAATTCTCGGTCCACTTTTGTTTTTGCTTTTTATTAATGATTTACCTTTGTTTCTAGATTATGGCCAGACTATCATGTTTGCAGATGATACCTCCATTATAGTAACAGGCCAGACTTTACAGGAACTACAAAAAAGAATTTCCATAACCCTCAACCAAATGCAAACTTGGTTACTGATAATAGACTGATTCTAAATATTCAAAAATCTTCTATTATATATTTTAACTCTCAAATAAATATATTAAATAATATTGAAGTGACTATTGACAATAATATTCTTAATACTGTAAAAACAGCAAAATTACTGGGACTGAATCTTGATGAGAATCTAAATTGGAATAATCATATATATTTTCTATGTCGTAGACTTAGTTCTCTTTGTTTTGCCATAAAAACTATTAATACTGTAACTTCACATAAAGCAGTAATGGCTATGTATTATGCAAACATATATTCAATAATGAGATATGGTGTTATTTTTTGGGGAAATTCCTTAAATTGGCTAAAGATATTTAAGCTTCAAAAACGTGTTATTAAAATTATTTATAATCTTAGTAAGACAGATTCTTGTAGGCCTATTTTCCTGAATAACAAACTCTTAACATTTCCAGCCATTTATATATATTCGGTTGTCATTTATGTAATTCAAAATATTAAGTATGTAAAGAATAATGAAATACATAATCACTTTACCAGATCCATTTATAAGAATCATATTCCTTTTCATTCAACAAAAAATACGAATTGAACCCTTTTTACATGGGCCTTAAACTAATAAATGTTCTACCGATATCCCTGTTAAATACAGCATCCCAATCACATACCATATTTAAACGACATCTCAAAGATTACCTACTACGAATAGCTCCATACTCTGTCAATGAATTCCTCAGTGCATCTACATAAATTGCTGCATTGTTTTATATTATCATTTTTTATTGTATCATATATTATTGTGTTATAATGTATTTTTTTTATATTGTTTTGTTAGTGTATTATGATGTTGTATTTTATTTATAATGTTGCTGACAAAACCTGGACATATGTACTGTCAAATATAGGATGCTAATAAATGAAATGAAAAATGAAAATGAAATAAAAAAATATTATTTCACTTTAAATTGTGAATGTAAAATTATTACCATGTATCTTGTATTTATAACATGTACCAAATGTAAAACAGCCCAGAGATGAATTTAGGATTAATAAATAAATAAAAATTAATCAGTAAATTATTTGTGTAACTATCTGAACTAAAAAAAAACTCCCTATCCTCCCCACATCCACCCTAAGAATCTTACCTGTACAGTTCCTGTAAGCATGTAATTATATTCAAGACATTCTATGAAAATAAATAAGGTAGGTATTGGAAAGAATTCTGCTGTTGGAAGCTTTTTTAATTGCCAAAATGTGAGGACTTTTCTTTAGTTTTAAGTCTTTCGTGAGACTTTTGTAACAGAGGCCTACACTTGGTACACAAATTGGTTACCTATATCAAACTGATGTGATTGGATCACGAAGAAATGGACAAATACCTTTTTATTAATTTGCAATGTAAGTAGGCCTACTTATGTTTATCTCATTTTTATGTTGTGAAAACAGCAGATACCAGTTTTCCTATAGTAGGGTTTCATCAAGCCAATCATTTATTATAACTTACACTTTCAATACGAAGCTGCGTGATATCTACTATATAAATACCACTAAACTAATTAGTAGGCCTACATTTACTATAAACAAACGACTAAATGCATAACCCATTTATAGCAGTGCTAACCTTGAATCACGAACATGTGTTCTGTTGCCAAACTAAAACATGCATTTCTATATATATGCGTTTACCATTAAAATTTCCGATGAATTTTGAATACGTATTAATAAATTAGTAGCATTTTATGTCTTATTTTCTCGAAATCCTACACTTCGTAAATTGACATAACAATAAAATACCTGTCGCGCACTGCACAACTATTGCAACCACCCAAAAAAACAAACATTATTACTCGTGCAAAACCACATTTAATAGATAAAAAGGACTTGTCTTCCATCAGAACAGGTGATTATTCGGGTAAAATAACCAGTCAGCATCAGCTACGCAGGTTAATAAAATAACAAGTTTAAGATCAAAATTTTATCATTTCCTTAAAAAAAGTTTTTCTATTACGAACCGTAAGCTTCGGCGTGTTTATGAAATTGTTTTTAATTATCTCAATCGCAAAGAAAAAACATATTTGACGATAAACATTTCACACGAAAGTACATTGTCGTATATGGGTTGTTTACCTCGGGAACGCAGTTACAATATGGCGGACATAACTAGCCAATCAGCGCCCGAGTTCGCTGACATCAAAGGCGCCGACTCGCTAGTTCGCTTCTGATGTCCTTATTTATTCTGTGCCCTGACTCACACCGGCTGCGTGAACTTGCGGTGACAACAACCCGCACCAACGACCTCCTCCGTCTCGCTGCCCGCGGACGTGCCAACTGCTACTGCCAGGAAAATACGGTAAGATACGCCGTCAGAAACTAAGTCCAAATGGACTTTAAAAATATTTCGTCTCAGTTTAAAGACACAAGTCAACGACGGACTTAGAGAAATTTCGTAATGAAATAGTTATCGTTGGACTTAGAGAATTTTCGCAGAGTGAGGACATAGAAAAATTTGCCACGTCTGTTGAATAAAGGGAAATGTCTAGTGAAGAAGTCACGGGATATAAATGGGTTTAACTGGACCTGAGATTTATAACGGCAGTGAGTAAGGGTAGCAGTGGGCAGGCGTCGGACGAGGAGTTGAGGTCAATACGCCCTACGTAAATTTTACCAACTACCACTTACGTTGAGGACTACGGTGACGTAACAGTTTGAAACGTCAGTAACCAACGTATAATTTACGTGGCAGTATTCGACTAAAAATTTCACGAAGTAACAATACGTTCCTGATCAATGCGGTGCTTGTGTAGATCGTCTTTCCTAGCAGCAATACACAGCAACGACGTGGAGCTGGAGAAGTAGTGACGGGCAGGGGTCCGCACCGACGTCACCAACACCGAGTGGCATGCACCAACCCAATACTTCTCAGCGTGGTCAACCGCTGCAATAGGCAAGCATTCAGCAGGCGTCCAAAGCTGAGTAGAACACCAGGCAGCTACAGCACGAGGCGAGTTAATGAAAATAAGACTCTCCGCAATATCGGCGGGGTGTACACCGGAATAAGAGTACCGCTGTGGTTGTCGCCTGAGATTTAGTTAAGACTCACTACTATAACAGCTTAAATTAAAGTGTGCGTATAAACGTAAACATTTCGGAGTTTGGAACACGTAATTTGGGGCGTGGTGAAACATAAAATAATTAAGACTGAGCACACACATACACACTGTACCAGAAAAACAGTCTAGTGAAATAATAGGTATTAAATAACATTAAAGAATTGCTCATTTTCAATTATAGCCCAGTAAGAGTATATGTTATATGAATTTAAAGGATATATTCATAATCAGTGAACCCAAGTTGCATGGTTTTGTTTAAACTGTGCTATATTCTATTTAATTTCTGTTGTTATTGATCATAAACTTCACAATGGTCTCTTTTATCTTATATAACTGTAAACAGATTTATTTGGATATTTTAAAATAAAGGGCTGTTAACAGAAGTAACGTAAAATTTGAAAATGCCCAGAACTTGAATTGTAAAAAGTTTGTAAATATCATTTTGATGTTTGTTAGTTACAAGGGTATTTCCTATATGTAAAATTAATTTATTATCCTTGTCGGCTCCAGATAATGGCCCTAATATAACTAGTGTAAATTTGTATTTAAGGGTAGGTGTACTTAACTATTGTTTTTGTTTTTTTTCCACAGAAACGTGCCACTTCTCATGGTGTTATTCCTCATAGTAATGTCTCCGAAGTTTAATGTCAAGCTTATTTAATTGGTGTATTGAAGGGTGATGTTTATTGTGAAAACCTTTGTTAACAATAAACATTTATTTCACGTACTTTTGCACCACATCTCTGAGATTGAAAATCTTGCCCTCCCGTCTCTCTTCTCCGGACAGGAGGTAACAAAATAATTAGCATTATCTCGAAAAACATATTTCATACGTGCAAGATTAACCCTAGCCGTGTGTTGTACAAAATTACAATATATTTCTTGTAGTAGTAAAAAAACATTTTTATGGCAACTGGTTTCCAAAGGAATCTTTTGTAAAAGTACAGAAAATAATTTTTTGTCTAGTATAATCCAGTTATTTAAACCTGTTTCCATCATACAAACACTACACTTCGTTCAGTGTTTGGGGTGTCTCGCAAACACGGCGCAGGCTGGGCAAACAGCTGCCTAGCTCAGTATCCACGTAGCAATGCCACTCGTGGCCACACTTGCGAGGACCATCGGTAGCTAGGGCAGGGAAGGGTGGGGGCGAATCCCCGAGACCCGGGCACCAGGGCGGCCCAGATTTTATTCAATGATCGGGTTTACCCTGAGAGGACGAATATTGCAAGTCTATTGTTAGATCACGTTTACAATTATAGAAACAGAAACGTTTAGTCTTAAGTTTTTTTGAAGAGTAACGTCTTTGGGCGCGATGGAAGTAAAATTTCAAGGCCTAATTTTAATGCAACGTTTTCGAGAAACATTGTTCTGAAACCTTTTTTTTTCCTAACCTAAGTTAAACTAAGTGTATTTTGAAGGGGTTCGGGTTAGGAGGGACTTAGGTACATCTCAGGCCGAAGTCAATACGCCTGGTCATGCTGGAATTAGCCATGTAGGGAAGGATCACATGCATCGTGTGCCAGGAGGGGATTGGCGAGCCATGGCAGCGATTGATGCCATGACTAACTCCCCTCACTCTTCATTCTAGACTGTAACTACTAGATAAGTTGGGCCCAAGTAAAATCTGCATAGACACAGGGAAAACCATGGGCACAGTCATGTTGGGTGCAAGTTTGCATGCATTAAGTGCAGAAAAATACAGGAGCCAGAGGATGGTCTGGATGAAAAATTGGACAGAGTACATAAGTGTCTACCATGCGGGGGTTGGGGCACTTGGACTCGTGGTCCGCTTTATATTTTGATCCAGGACTGGGTTGGTGACCAGGGACGCATGCTCTCACTCACATTGCTCCAGACAGCTCCTAAAAAAACTACAGAAGAGGAAATATTAGCACAACTTAGAGACTAAAAGTACATAAAGCGTGGTAATTTTTTTTTCCTAACCTAAATTAGGAACGTTACTGATGCTAAAAGGGCGGAGGTTGCTGACGGTGCAGAGAACTTGTCGGGCTCCGATGCTTTGAGCGGGCTCCATGTGGTGACGTGCGGGTCAGTGAACCCTGCCATGCTGCAGGGATAGGCGGGCCGCGGCGGTAGGAACCTGCCTGCAACTGACGCCACCCATATTGCTAGCATCTTGTAAGGGAGTATTTGGGCAGAAGACAACACAACGGGGTTTGAACTTATTTTAATTGAATAGTAATTTTGTTCATTCATGTTTATTTAGAAAATTGTGTTATTTCTCCCTTTCTCTCTTTCTCTCACTATGTGCCGTTTTACCCTTACAACATACATACTTACAAGACGAGGTTTAAATTGCCAAAGAAATTTCACTTCTATCATGTGTACTGAGTTACACGCGCTATTTTAAGTAGATTTCAAATAAATACTACCTATTGTAGCCGTTATCATGGTGTGACTCTCGGAAAATGTCAACTCAAAAGTTTATATCAATATCACAATTTTGTGGTCACAATAACTGTCACAATTTTTCAAAAATCACTTCCAAACTGATACATAAAATCAAGGAGTAGAAAATCTCGGTCAAGTTCGTGAATGGGCAACATTCGCCCAAAGGGGTAGAAATGAAGGTTTTTGAAAAACAGAAAAATCACTGTAGCTCCCATAATATGGACAATATGACGTTCGTATGAACGTATGATAACTCGTAGGAGTAATACCAAAATCTTATGCTTAAATAAGTTTTTGATACGACTAACCACAACTGCAAGGGGTAGAAAAAACAAGGGTTGAGGACAAAAAAAGTAAACATATCCTCCTCCCCCCCCCCCCCCCCCCCCAAATTCGTAGGCACGACATCGAATTCGTACAAATTATGTATTAATATAATAATTTTTAGCTAAAAATTTGTCTGAAACAATTTTTTATTAAACGAGCCATTGCTGCAAGGGGTTGAAAAAATAAGAGGTAGAATTTAAAAAAAAAAAACATAACTCCCTTAGTAGGTACACTATCAAATTCGTTAAAATTTCTTGTAAATATTATAATATTTTATCTAAAACTTTTGTTTGAAACAATTTTTGATTAGACAAACCATTGCTGCAAGGGGTTTAAAAAATGAGGGGTAGAATTTGAAAAGAAATCATAACTTTATTAGTAGGTACACTATCAAATCCGTTCGTATTGTTTGTAAATCTTATAATTTTTACCTAAAATTTATGTCTGAAACATTTTTTTTATAATACATACCATTACTGCAAGGGGTGGAAATAACAAGGGTAGAAAGACAAAAAGTCATTACTTTTTTGAAATATATGTACTATCGAATCCATTATAATTTATTGTAAAAAGCCTAAACTTTATCTAAAATCTTTGGATGAAACTATTTCTGATGAAACGAACTATTACCGTAAAATAAAGGTTTGAAATAAAAATAAATAAATAAAATTTTCTTATCAAATTTGTCGGAATTTATTAGTAACCATCTAAATATAACTTTAAACCTTTGTTTAAATAAATGTATTCGCCCACGTATTAGTGGAAGCGATGAAAAATAGCGTTTGAAGATCAAAAAGTAATTGCATAAATACTTTAGTAGGTATAATGTAAAACTCATTAAGACATTCAATGCTGGATGCATTAAGTTAAAAACATTCAAAAAAATTTCCCTGCATGGAATATGATGAAATGTTAAATCGATATTTTTTTGAATATTGAATAATATATAGGATGCCAAGTTCCATGAGTTTATAGAAGTTCCCAAAATACTTCCAGAAGATACAGGTACTTCGAAATCTACCTATGCCTGCAGGCTGTGCCGAAAGAGATTTATTTTTAATTTAAAGGATTGAAAAGTTGTAGGGAGGAGGGATCAGACAAAATTATAATTCCCCCCCCCCCCCTTTCCGCCGCGGGCTCATGGTTTCTCTCGCCCGGCGGCGCGCAGACACTTGCTGCCGAGCGCGCGAGAGTTGTGCGGCTGTTGCCCGCGGCCGGGCGCGCAGATGATTGAGCGGCCGTGCACTCCATTACGCCAAATAAAACTGCCGGCCGGAACAATGACATTCATTTCCGAAACTGGTAATAGACGCGCGCGCGTCGGGATAAACAACCTCCCCACTGCCCCTCCACAACGAGGCTGTTGTGAAGTGGGGAAGGAGGGGTATTATTGGTTTTGGAGGTGGTTGGGGAGGGGGAGAGCAGGTGCACGGGCGACGCTGCGCATGCGTCATCTTTAGTTCTTCTCTCCCTCCCTCAGCCGTTCGCAACCGACACCCCCTTCCACCTTTTACTTTTCGAAACGCAACAGGCTTCCCGCTCTTCAAGCCATTGTTCTGCAACACCATTCCGACAAACCGTTCCTCGGCACTGCATTATGGGAGCCAATGACGAAATATTTGAAGGAGAAATAGGGAAAGAGATATGGAGATGGAGGGAGCCGAGCTCCACCAGAGATTAAAAATAAAATTGTTTAGTTTTATTGCACGCTAATTTGTAGTGCCAAACAGTGCCTATATATATATATATATATATATATATATATAATACTAATCTCGAACTTCCGAAAAAGCTTCCTGTGTTGATGTAACTCGGAACTTGAAAAGTGTTTATATGATTTTATAACCTCAAACTGCTGACACGAACTTTTGATAACTTTATTTTTCGAATACCTATTTTAATAGTTTTGAGGCCGCAGATTTCTTACTACGCATGTTTTACAGTGCACTCTATGTTTTATATTTACTTTACAGCCATAACTCCTATCGAAAAGTGGCAGTGCAGAATTATTCCGTGACATTATATTACAAGATTTTATATGATGACCGGAAACAATTTAAAGTTATCCTTGCAGTTATCGATTAAAGTGTTTTATAGGGTTCAAGGTCAAGGGGGTTGCGCAGGAAAAGTGCAAAATTACCTACGCATTACGGCTCGGGCTCAACGCCATTTTTATTTATTTACGCCATTTTTATTTATTTACGCCATTTTTATTTATTTACGCCATTTTTATTTATTTATTTTCATTTTATCGTCATTACTCTTCCTGAAGGGCTTATTTTGTAAATTTTAACACGATCCCTTAGATTTATTTGTTCTGTCACAAATATTTTCCACCAAATATTCACTAAGGGGAATAGGCCTATAAGTGGTGTAAAAGTAGCGCAAGTGTTCGTAATTATTATCACTTGCGTGACTGTATCCGTTGAAAATATTTATTACAGAACAACAAATGTAAGGGATGTATCGTGTTAAATAATAGCAATGCTGACGAGAAAAAAAAAATACATTTTTATAGCGCGTGAGAGCGAGCCTTAAGTCTCGCATCACCCTTACCAAAGGTTTTCTGTAAATTGAATAAATTCAGTGCTGTGACAACACCGTTTTTTTTTTGACATGGTTTCGTTTAGAACACTATGACCGAATCTGCTATGGCTTGGTTTTAGAAAAGTTATTTACCAGTTTAAAGAAAATAATGCCCAAAGTTAGATGTGTTTTTTTCTTTAAGAAAAACATATTATTCATCAATGTGAAAAAAAAAATTATCTGTACTTCAAAGAATACTAGTTTTTACTTGTGCAAAAAAAAATGCCGCTATGTATATGATAGATAACATTCAAGTGATTGAATTTAAAAAAAAAAATTGTGTTTTTCTTACTGGAAATGGGACTTAAAACACTATAAAAAATTATCATCGATTATTATTTGTAGAATATTTCAGTTACAAATAAAATTCCATAAATTATTAGTTTAAAATAATTCGTTCTACATGCCTCCATACCCAGACTTATAACGTCGCTCCATCAACTCTCAATAAACTAGGTATAGCTTACCATAGAAAATACATTTATAATGCACACACAAAGTCCTGTAGCGGAACAAGGTATTTCAAGACAGCGCATCGGTTCTTAAATAAACATTCTTAATAAAGTTTTCCGCTATCGTTTACAAACTAGTAACAAATTCACTGAATCATTATGTTTCCTAGAAAATGTATTATGTTAGTGATTGAGAGAAGAAGTACATTCGTTAGCTTTCCTTTACATCACCCGCATTCTTGAAACGAAAGAAGCGAAAGAACGCCCTTGACGGCACCAAAACGTGCACTAATTGTTCCATAGACTGAAAACGCAATGCAGTGAAACCAACACAGCGTGAAGTATCTTCGTCGTGCTAAAGAAACAACGGGAACTTAAATTCGATTCTATATATATATTTTTTTAATAATGCATCGAAAAAATTCCGTGGTAATCTACACTAACTTTTAAAGATACCTAATCGGCAGGCTGCTAAAAGTATTTCAAGAACATAGAAAACTGAAATGTAGTTTATTTTCTATATGTTGAAAGGCTTCAAAATAATGACTTAAAAAACAAGATTTTCTTTTAGGTGGATCTTTAGTATGACTGAAAAGGCACATTCTGTACTAAAAAAAAAAAAAAATGTGCCGTTCAAAAGTTTTGCAAATCATTTTATTCATCTTGTGAGTGGGCACTTTAAAAGGTGGTGGGGGATGTTTTTTACGTGATACAGTAACATTTTGGCCCTTACTGGGGCCTAGGTTTATTTTATTTCATCGTCTAACTTCTTTGTGAGGTAATTTCACTGCCAGTCAAATATACATTGTGGCGTTGCAAGTGCTTGGTTTATGTGACGTATGAATAATCTTCTGATTGTTCAGACGCATGTTGTTGATCTGTGTGAATAAACCTGGCAAACTTGACAACTCGGACTACGTTAAATGCCAGTGCACATTACGTAAATTTATTGCCAAAGAGAAGCTTGAAGAGTGCAAAAAACCGTTAAATCGCGCTAAAATAATGTCATTGATTGATTAGCTGCAAGTGATACTGGTTTTCAATCAAATATAGCTGCTGTGGTATCAATTTTGTCGCAAGGAAAAATTCACACTATCATTTTCCCTGTTAAGAGCATACACGGGCAGCCTCTACCTGCAGGAAGTGACTCACGCGGCTGACAAACCCCCCCCCCCCCCCCCCCGAAAATAATGGAGCACGATGTGGCTTCTCCATTTCTTTCTTAACCTAACAATTAAGTGTATTTGTAGGATAGGTCCAGATCAGTGAGGGACCTAGGTGCGTCCCAGGCCGAAGCCAATACGCCTAGTCATGCTGGGATTAGACATGCAGGTGAGGGTCACACGTATCGTGTGCTTTGTGCGGGGATTGGCCAGCCACGACAGCGACAGATGCCGTGACTAACTCCCCTACTTGAAACCCAAATTAGAACTGCGTCAAGTTGGGCCCAGGCAAAACCTGCGCGGACTCAGGGGAAACCGTGTCACGCGTGGTGCAACTGGCATGCAGAAGGATACAGGAGACGGGGGATGGCCTGGCTGAAGAGTTGGACGCGGCTGAAGAGGGTCTCTCCGCAGCCAGACTCGGCGCGAACCCTCGCGAGGTCCCCGCGGACGGCTCCCGGCGAAATGCTTCGTTTCCTGTACTCCGTTTCCCCTGCCGCCATCTCTCCCTCCCCCACCCTCCTCGGTCGCGGGTCGTCCTCGGAGACTCTTCATGCACTTTGTTCAACTCTACCTGACAGCGTGTCTAAGGCCCGGTGCACACGTGCGGACATTGTCCGCGCGGCGCCGCTGCGGCGCCGGAGATGCGTTCTCGGAAGGCTTGACTGATAAGAAGTAATGCACACACAGCTGCGGCGCCGCAGCGGCACCGCACGTCCATTGCACGTCCACTGTGCTTACATTTTTGTCCGTAGATCCTGCAGGCACGCTGCGGCGTCGCACGTCCATCTACGTTCCTTAGTGCATTGGTGTCAATCGAGCAGTGCACACGTGCAATCGATTGCCGCAAATTGAGATGGCAGCATCACGTGAATTTGAAGACATATTAGATGTTGAACTCTTAATCGCAGAAGTTAAAAGTTATCCAGAGATATGGAACGTAGCCGTTGAAGAATACCATGACCCTAATAAAAAAAGAAGTGCGTGGATCAACATGTGCCGTAAATTTTGCGAATCGTTTGACGAAAAGGATGACAAGGAAAAAAACTTGTTGCAAATCTGCCCCTCAGGAGTCTTGAGTCGGTGAACGGATGCACCCAATGTTTCCTAGTTGTATCCAATAAACATTTGTATACTAGGTACACACAGAATTCCCGTTTACGTTTGTACACATCCATCTCGTTAGTCGGGATCGTTCAGACTGTGCGGTATTTGTCCGTACTGTGTGAATGTATTTTTGCGGCAACGTTGCGGCGCCGCAGCGGCGCCGCGCGGACAATGTCCGCACGTGTGCACCGGGCCTAACAGTGCTTTGGAAACTACGGTTCCCAGCAAGGCCGTACCCAGTTGAAAAAAAAAAGGGGGGGGGGGGGGTCATCATTTGGAATTCGGCATCTTCCATGGTACCGTAACAAAACCTAACAAAAGAATAAACATAATTAATTTTTATTTATTATTTAAATTGCTTGTGAGGGTATGTTACAAATTTGATAGCTACTGCTCCTTGCTTCTTGTTTTTTTTTTTTTTATCAATTTCGGGTGAATTTGCCCCTTCCCCCTTTCCACGTCCAAGGTCACGCGCATGAAGTCAATTGCTGTATCACCATCGCCATTTCGCAACATCCAAAACAGTACGGGCATTGTGCTTGACCACGCCCGATGAAGGACAATAGGTTTTGAATTGGAATTTCCTTCAACAAGGGGAAAGGATAAGGACAGAAAAACGCTATCTCGGTTTCAACAATTTTCAGGCAATTACAATTTTCTATCGTTTAATTTCCAATTTTGTCTACGTTAAAGCAAAGTATATAATTTAATAAAATGCTTGAAGTTAATAGGACCCACGTCACTGGTCTGTAAATTTTATAGGACATAATTTTTATTTATTCTTTGTAATATAAATCTTATAGTTTTTATATAAGCTTTAGTTATAATTACTATTGATTTGATTTATTTTTTATGTTTCACTTTAATTTTAATTATATTAGATTGGTGAAATTGTTACTGAACTGAGATTGTGATTTGTAATGTGTGTGTGTATATATATATTAGTGGGTAAGAAATTTTAATAAACATAAATTTCCATTTAAGTGCTACATAAAATTTGGGTAGGGCAATATAATCTTCTTCTGGTTTACTTTGATATTTACGTGGAAGTGGTTTGAACGAGTGCCGCGGGAGGCGCGGCTTGTGCGTGAGTGACGTTACAAGTACTCAGCTGATCGTGGAGCGAAGAGAGGGAGTGTTGGTCTAGTGGCGAGCGGCCGGTTGCGTGCGTGCAGAAAACTTCGTACGCGGAACTAAAAATTGCGGGAGTGAAATGTTACCAACCACACTGTAATATTATTATTTTTTTGTAAATGAAACAAAAATATTCATTTAAAATTACAGATATTTGTACATTTTTACAGCCCTACTCACTGCAGAACCGTCCAGAAATACGCAAACATCAGACTAAAATTCAGAGCCTTACAATTGCTCTACCATTTGCTATTACATTGTGTGTCCTGTGAGTCAAGTGTATGTCATTTTTGTCGAATGTGTGTCCAACTGTGTATGTAGTATATGTTTTGTCGAATGTATGTCAAATCGTGTGTCCAGTGTGTGTTCATTGTGTGTCCTTTTTTCCGAATGTGTGTCCAGTGTGTGTCCATTGTGTGCCCTGTGTATCCAGAGTGGAGGGCATTATTCGCACATCAACGAAGTAGCCACCATATTCAAAGAACTGAGGTAACAACTTTTTGTAGATTTTTATATTTGTTAGTTGATTAAAAAATAATATATCATAATTTTAATTTTTTCGTGACATACTGAAACAACATTTTTATTCTCGATGTTGAATTCGTGGCTAACTGCGTGTTGTGTATTTTTGTCCAATTTGTGTCATTTTTGTTGAATGTGTGTTCAGAGTTTGTCCATAAACTTACAAAATTCTCTGCTACCTTTTTAGAGGTGCGTATAAAATGCATGCCCTGTCGAAAATTTATACCTTAAAGTTTCGAAAGCTCTTTGTAAAGTTACAAGATCTGGGTTAACTTTTTTTGGAACACAAACTCTCAAGAATCACCTAGTAGGCTAGAATTAACTTAACATTCAAAAACTTTTTGAGGCCACAGCAAACACTCTTCTCCATGTTTATCCTTTATACAACGGAATAAATAACTTGAGAGTCGCTATCCGACGTAGTTCATGCGAAGATTCAGCTATCTGGAACTATGAAGATCTATTATTTTTAGATACATTCTTAGTTAAAGAGCCCACAAATGTTCTGTAATTTAGAACAGCGTAATTACGAAACCAACTAATAAAGCAAAATATAATCATTGTAAATAAATATTTGTGCTTTTACGAATGAATTATTTGGAAAGTTCTTGACGAAAAAAAAATTATTTTAAATAGCAGCAAATATAGCAGTGTAAATTTTACATTTTATCCCTGTGAAATATTTGAAACTTTATTGCTTTGTTTGAGCAAACGAGTTTTGTACTTACGACACAGAAATGTGCTGTATATGTACTATGTTTTAGTTGTTGGTTAAAATAAACAATTTTTACTGGTCTCCCAATACGTTATTTAAAAACCTACAAATTTATTTACGGTTTACACACGAAAGATGACAATACCCACCCGGAAGTTTTTTTTTTTAAATATTGCATGACAGACGTAAATTAAAGTGTTTTATTTAATCTTTACTCGGGAATATACTGAAGTCCAAGCTTGAAGTCTATCTAATGCTGTGAACACCTGTACCCGAAGTGGGACTAATATCAACGATTCTAAGTAGGTTGACTTTCTGGACCACCGAGGTTTGCAATATAAGTATCGGCGAGTCTGTAAATTCGCGTATTACCACAGATTTACATATGGTTCATTAACATTTAAATTTAAAATATTAAACACTGTTCCACTGCGAATAATTTTGGTTGGTTCTTACAGCATTTGTAACAGTTTTTTCAGTGAAATTCCCCTGATTCGCAGTAATTTTTTTTAAGTTTTCTATTTAAGTGTGTGTATTTTATTCTCGTGAGGCGAACGTTGAAAGTGCTTGGAAATTCGAGCGCTCTGCCCGATCCGCCTTACGTGTACTTTTTTTTTTTTTTTTGTTGCTTGTTAAGTACATATTACTTGTTGCTTGAAGTCGTGGTAATCCCGGACCGGTGTGTGTGAAGTGCCCGCCTGCTACCTCCCCGCCAACCCCTCTTGCCGTTTCTTGCGCCCTCCGACCATAAACTCGGCATCATCCACCCACCGCGTGAGTCTCTCTTCCCCCCCCCCTCCACCCTCAACCCCCTGCAACTCCCAACGACTGCGCTGCGGCAAAGCCCGGGGGGTAATCGGCTTACCGGAGCGACGCACATTAAATTCGCATCAAATATGCATATCGGGCGGCGCGCATGACGCCGGGCGTCGGCTTTGCGGCGGAATGGCGTCGCGACGCTCGCAACCCGCCGGCCTGAGAGCTGGTCTGCGGCCGGCGCTCGCTTCGGGCAGAGGCGCAGCCAGCGCGTCTGGCTCCAGCGGCGTTCAGTTTCTTTCACGTTGCAGTGAAACCTTCTTATCAAGTACCGCACTGTGAAGGATATACATAGGCCTAAATCAAAATACGTAAAGGTCCCAACAAGGTGTTTTACATTGATAAACAGTTCGGTATAAAGTACTCTCATTATTAAGTACCAAAAATGTGGATAGCGAAAAGATACATAACCAAGCTCAAATAAATAAAACAAAATCAAAGAACACGATAACAACTTTCAACGACCACAGTGCGACACGAACTAAATGAACAAATATCTAACAAATATTTAAAAAAAAAAAATCAACATATAAAAATACACATATCAGAGTCATGCTTGAAAATTAATAAATAAATATAACGGCAGTGAAATTCACAGAGGATGAATATTTGTTGCAGTTAATTACATAAAACTACAGACATTAATGTCATATTTCTTATGTCTCTTCATGTAGACCAAATATTTGAAAAAAAATTAATACAAAAAACGATATGAATTAAAACATTATTGGATCCAATGTGGCGTTTTTATGTTGCCCTATCTCTCCCTCTTAATTGTAATTCATCAATATTTTCCATCTGATTTATCAATTGTTTTCCATATCTGGTATTTTGTATAATATTACTCAAATTTTCAGCATGATATTTTATATACTGTATGGTGGCTTTCCAAGCTATATTGCGTTGCTACATTTTGATAGTATTTAACAGGCCACAACAAATGTAGTAATGTAACCACGCATAAAACGTCAAATATTTGTTTTAAAAAATCCGTCGAGTAATGAAAATATAGTAAAAACAATTTTTCTGTAAACTGCCGCTGAATATTTGAATAATCTAAACTGGAGAGTTTTTTTAAGTTCACTATCTGTGGGAACCGCAGCCTCGTATGTTAGTGTAAAATATGCCACCAGCTAATTAATAAATGGAAATAACTGAAAACTATTACCTATTTTAGAAAAAAAAAACATTATAAAAAACTTATAGTTAGAGGAATCTAACCACTGTAACTATCAGTGGTTTTGATTCAATCAATGGAGTATTTATCGTTTTCAAATCTATATTATTTGCAGCAATCTTTGATTGCACAATATTGCAACAGTTAAAGTATCATATGACAATTACTTACTTTAAAATAATAGCAATTTATGTTTTATTATACAGAATGTATACCAAATTACTCGTCAAAACTTATGGTATGTACGATACGATAGCTGTGCACCTTACCGACACGGCATTCCACATCGCAGGGGTCAGCGTGCCTCGTTGTATACGGTAACGACTTTAGCGATAAAAGGAAACACTTCCGGGCCTCCTTGATTGGCATTTTTTTCTCCTACACATATCTCGCATACGTACCTTAAGTTTGGGCGTGTAATTTGAATACACTATTCATATTTGTTACGATAATTTTCGTTTCTACATTCTATTAACCCAATGGTGAACAACATGTTTTACTTTTACGGTAGTTCGTTACTTTAATTTCAAAAAATTTCGTATTTTTCTCTAGGTTTACAGTAATATGACAGCCAAAATAACATATATATATTTTGATATAATTGTAACTAAGGATTCCTCTCAAAAGAAAGGGAATTACTGCTTAAAGTGATTGTTTAGATACCTATACGCCCATGAAAATCAGATTTCAAAAACTTTTTTTTAACTTTTAGAAACTGAATGGTAATAAAAGTAATTATTGGTAATATCATCCCCTCTCATTGCTGAAATAGGAGTTGTCGCATACAGTTAGCCACGTTGAAGTTCACTCACTCAGGTAAATATTATTAATTTGCATGTTATTATTAACAAAAAAAACGCTGCCCTTGTAAATCGTTTTGCTGTTTCTGTGAAAACAGCGCGTCTAATTTCATATGCGGGTTAGTTATGCAGCCAGGTTTGCTGTGTTGCACTACTGTGTAGCCTATGATTAAGGGGTAGTTACACTAGTGTTAGCAAACCTTTTATTGATCATTACTTAATCATTTATGATACATACTATTATTATAAAGAGGGGGAGAGAGAGTAAGTCAGTTTGTAAAATGTAAACTCAAAAAATACTGGATTGATTTAAGATCTTATTTCACTTTTATGAAGCTACATTATCCCAAATGGCCATAGGCATATTTTATTTTGAAAAATTTGTTTCCGTAATATAAAGAAATATATCGTGGTGTTTGTACTACAAATAGTTAAATAAAAATCTCATATTTCTAGGAAAAACACAAATTAGAGATTTTTTCATAATCATGAGAGATTGAAAGGAATTGTGTCACTATTGTTTTACAAACGATTATGAATTTTAAATTGTAACATGTTGTGACGCTAGCCTATTGGAACATTTATGCACACTAGACATATTTTGCCAATATCGTATTTACCTATTTGCAGTAGGCTACTCACACACCACGGTATGTAACTATAACCGGTGAAAAAAAAAAAAAAACAAGCTGGCTGCTTTCTTGTTAGCTCACGCTGACTGAACCGTCACAAATATAATAAAATAACCAGTCGAAAGACAGAGCTAGCAGACTACCTATAAGCATATGTATTACAACAGACCATTTTGTTTATAAAAAGTTTATGACTTTAACTCATTATACTCATATCCCTACCAAGAATATTATTCAAAGACAAGTTATAACTAACTAACTATAATTTATTTGATTTAATAATGAATGCATTATAGAAGTTATAACACTGAAAACTCGTATGTATGTCTTTACTTTATTTATCACTATAGGAACCTTGTCAAACAAATGATGACTAGTATATAAAATTTTGTTAGGATGGAACTATACTTATTGGTACATACTTAATATGTCTTTACTTATTTATCTACAAAGTCTCTATCACTATAATACTTTATGCTACATTTCTTTGCATATATACACTATGCGTATTACTAGCCAGCTCACTTATAATCATATTTACCACTATATCTACTACTTTACTTATACAATTTAAACTTAATTTCAATGGGTATTCCTATATCTATCACTATAACTATAAGCATATGTATACGGATTTTAAAAAAGGAAATTTATTATGCATGTTTCTAATTAATCTAAAAGAACGTAACCTTAGGCACATTATGCTTAAACCTCTCCATCCAAAATGGCGTCGATTTAATCCAAGATGGCGGCGGGTATAGTGCATTGCTTGTGCGTTCTGAGCATTTATGGGAACGAGTCCTAGCAGACGAAAAGCACATCCAAGATGGCACTTGCAAGCTGACAACTCTTCCACTAAAGATGGCG
Organism: Bacillus rossius redtenbacheri; assembly: GCF_032445375.1. Taxonomy (NCBI): domain Eukaryota; kingdom Metazoa; phylum Arthropoda; class Insecta; order Phasmatodea; family Bacillidae; genus Bacillus; species Bacillus rossius. The sequence continues at coordinate 60,751,758 of NC_086332.1, forward strand.
GTACTCTCTGCCAAACAATTTTTGAATTTCAAATGTGGCGCCCACTGGAAAATTAATTTTTAATTTGAATGTGGCGCTCTCTAGCAGACGACACGATCATTCAAATCGGTCGACTGTGGCGTCCTCTAAGATATTGGGTTGTAATTAAAGATGGCACTCTCTGGTAAACTGTTATTTTACATGTGGCGCTCCCTACCATACATTACTAGTACCATACATACTTTGTTTATCTACTCTTCAACTGATCTGATAGCCAAGTGGCTAATGTCTCTACCTGTAAACTACGACATGTTTGTGTCTCTGAGCTCGGACCTCATCCATCGCAAATTTTTTGTACAAAAATTAATACCACTAGCGCCACCTGCCTTCAAACTTAGAAACCAAGACGGACGCCGCCAACAGATTACGTCACCGCCGTCATCCCCTTCATCCCACGAGTCGTTTGAGTACTCACATGTTGGTCAACAACCTGTTGACTGTTACTTCTTTCCACCCTCTAGGGGCTCTGATTATCAACGCTGGTCTTCACCCCATCCCCCCTGCAGTAGTCGGTGCTCCAGAACCGCCCTGCTACCCCTACTAAGGGGGACCACAACATTAGTAGGCATATAATTAAATTAGTTCTAAATAGTTCAAAGATGAATGCATTGAACTAGAAACATTCTAAACATTTGTGCTGCGTGAAATATAAGAAAATGTCTGTTCCATTATTTTGGAATATTGGAAAACATAAAGTTCCAGAAATTTCTAAACGTTTATAGAATGTTCCAGAAGAAATATGCACTTAATGTATCTATCTTCGCCTGTAGGTTGTGCCGAAAGAGATTTTTTATTTTTATTTTGTTTAAATGAATTTATAGGTATGGCATGATCCACAAATCGAAAGTACCAATATTTATGTTCAGTTTTTTTAAGTGAAACGTTTTTATAGCCGGTAGAGTTCATATCAGTATCACGGGGTAACGTATGTAAGGAATATCGCTCGATGGCGTGGGGATGAAAAAACCTTTTTGAATAAAACATTTTTACATCCGGTTACAGATGGCAGCAGCAGCGCATGATGTCGTATAATTTCGAATACTTTTGCAAACGTTTACATACTTTCTCATACTTTTGCATACTTGCACATACTTTTGCATACTTTCGCAACTCGTAGTTTCTGAGGTCGGTGATAGTATTAGAATTATGACAACTTGTATAGACATTTTCAATATTATGTATCATATTTTATATGTCATAAACCCTTTAATTAAATTTTAGATTACATTGAAGACATGATCAGACACTAGTAAATAAAGTTATATTTGCAAAGTTATATTTGCAACGCATGATTACGTGTGTTTCAAATGTTAGAGTACCCATCTCTCTTAACAGTGAAGTTTCACCTCTAAAGCGTTTGGAGGCTAAGAAATCAACATTGTTTCTTGAATCTTGCATTACTCTGTGATTAATTGTACGCATTGTTACTTCAAAATATAATTGTGTGATAAAATTATAGTGCTAAAAATATGTATCAATTGGTTGAATACTGATGATACCTAGTTACTTCGAGGTTATGGGAATTGTGGGTTGATTACATAATCTAAACAAAGCAATATACTATGTGCATATAAAAACATGCAAGTATTTAGAGTAGTTACAAATTCTGATGAGTTTTCTAAGTAACACAAAACGAAAAAAAAAACTGGCACGGAGTAGGTCTTTTAGTGCTTCTTGCTTTGAGGTTGACGCTCCCGCAGTGGGTACGATGAATTCACTGCAGCCGTGCCCACAAGCAAAGCACACGGTTGCAGATGTATTTCAGGAGCGTAACCTTGTCTTGCTGGGACATTGTAACGTTCCGGCAATGTTACAGGAACATTCCTGAAACATTTGTGCTGCTGCGTGGATTCTCGCCAGGGTCCTGCGAGGGTATGGTGTGTCCCGGAGAGCAGCAGGGCCAACCCTTCACCCGAGCGCCTCCCGTCCGACCAATGGCGGCGTGGGCCACGCCCACCTCCTCCCACCCCCCCCCCCCCCCCCAGCCGCCCTGCGGAGGGCCTCGCGCGGAGGCAAAAAGGGAGATGCACCACTGCGTCGGTGTGGGCTCCGTGCGAACTAGCACGTCGCTCGCACAGTCTGCATCTTTCGAATGTAGCGAGTTCTGAGATCACTACTTCATACACTACTAGCTGCGGTGCGCACCTTGGCATGGCTTGATGAAGGTTTTAAACAGCGCTAGCTGCGGTACATGTGTATGGAATCTTGAATACCTAAATGTATCTGCAAATGTTTAATCAGTGTAAAAAAAAAACAAAGGGGAAGTCAATTTGGATTTTTTAAATACGTTTTACATTACAAACTTAGTTACAACACCATGATTTTTTTATTTTTTTTTAAATTGAACCCTGCCAATAGCCATCTTGCATTTTGGAGCTATAAATATTGAAAGAAGTTTTGAAATATTTCGTGTAGTTTTTGAGTTTAACCGTAACAAATAAAACTTATATTCTTAGCTTATAAAAATAGCATATAACTTATACCTATTTATAGTACGTTCCTATGAGAAACGACGCACATTATAAAATTGATTTTGAATTTTGTTTGTTTTTATAATAAGGATTTGTTTATAAGGTTCAAGGATGTCAATATGGTCTGTGGCGGAAGCACACATGTAAGATGGTCACGACACTATGAAGAATCCTCAAAATTATTCAATCTACCGGAAATTAACTAAATGTATTACTATCATACATGTATTACTATCATACATGTTTAAAAGTGTCTTGTGCATTGCCTAACGTGATTATTTGCTTTGCAAGGGTGTATAATCATTTATCCGCTCTCTGTTGATTCTTAAGTGTGTGAAATTCTGTTTTTATCTTGTTGAAATTTTTGATCTAATTTTAACACTAAAAATACATAGTTGTAACCACCACGAAATATATTGTACACCAAATATTTTATTGAAGCAGTAATTTTTTTAAAATTCTTAGTGTACAAGAAATGTATTTCTAGTAGGCTACAGACCTGCAAAGTTCGTGTAGTTTTTTTACAGGGTGGAGTGTATAACATTATACGCATTGATGACATTTCGATTGGTTCAAAAGTAGTTTACACGCCTCAGCGGATAAGAAACCAAAAAAGAACATAGGCTACTTCGAATTGATTTTAACCAATCATATAAAGTTGTTTTGTCGCTGTTTTCTGTTCTTGTCGCTACTGTCTCGACATTATCAGCCTACTGTGTTCACGGTGTTGTGATGTTTTTCTGATTAAATTCCTTCCACGGAATTCCACGTGCTGTCTATGTAGTTTCAAAATGACATCAGCTGATTTTTTTATTGTTCTCCGTGTGTTTATGTATTTATTTTTGTTGTCCGATAGCTACGCGGTTTTTTCTTAGGCGTACAAAGTATAAACCAGCAATTGATTTAATGATATTTTAAGATATGAGAACATTATCATTGCCATTAACATTTTAAAGCTGAACACACTTCACATATGCTGCAGGCCCGTCATGAGAGAGTGTGTAAGGGATATGGGGGGGGGGGGGGGGGATGGCAATATTCCCGTGGCCAGGTTGAATTTCGGAATTTTTTTTTTTTTAGAGCTTGTGTTTACCCTCTACTGTTTCCTGCCAGTATTGCCAGTCATAGCACATACAATTTGGGTAAGCTAACCTCTACATCCGGGTACTTTCGTGTACAAGACGTTTCCTGTTCTGGTTTCATTCATGTACATATAGGCCTATATGAAAGAATGAAAACAAAGTATTGTTGTCTTCTTTAATACAAATATCATATACACTGTTCTGTTTATTCCATAATAGCGTGACAACATAAAATTTTATAATTTAAATGCCATATTGGTTCTACTACTAAGGCCCATGCGTAGTTTTTTTAAATGTGTCATTTGGGCGTTGGAAATAACATCGTGGGGGAGGGTGTATAATGTAAACGTTGACTACTACTATTCCAGCCACATGTGAAAATATTTATTTTCAGGTTAAGGGTTGGTGTAAAATTATTGTAAACATTGCTTCTAATATAAATATGGTAACGTAAATTTGTATTGTAATTTAATAGTGCAGCTGAGACTGTTTTCAATTAGAGACATCCCTGATACTGAAGTCACCACCCTATTGTTCACTTGATACTAGCTGCAAGTTGATCATGTGGTTCTCCAGAGATCCTTAAGAATATAGCGTAGCCGAGGCTGTTTTCAAACTGGCAGGGATGTTTAATGTCAGTACTTTACGGCCAGTGCAAATACTGTTTTCCACCTTAATTAGTCTTCCATTCCAAGTGAAAAAATTTTTTTACTATTAATTTTTTCCTTTTGCCTAATTTCAGGTACATTTGCGTATCTTCTCCGGAACTGGGTACAGACACAATAATCTGGGTAGGTGTGCACGAATTCAGGTACGTCTGGCAACACTGTTTCCTGCGGCACTCGCGACGCGGGAGCCGCTGGATGCGACGCCTCGCGCCAGCCAATGGGCTGCCGGCAGGCGCTGACCCGGCGAGGCCCGGGTGCTGCGTGCCATTCCGCCCCGCTGGCGGCGCGTGACGTGGGGGCTGCGTCCGCGCGCGCAACAGCGGGCCAAGCGCCAAGCGCCGGTCGCTGGGATCCCTTCCCAAAGAAATACTAGCAAGTCAGTACTATATAATAGTTCCTCCTGGCACAGGGTTCAGGGTGTAGTGTTGTGTTGTCCGCCATCTTGGATTATGACGTCACGGCGGCCATCTTGGATGACCTTGACCTTTGACCATCAAATTTTGCCAAAATTTGCCCAAAATTCCTCAATAATCGCCAAAATGTCCATTTTTTTTGGAAAAAAATCTCGCCAAAAATTCCAAAATTAGGATTTCGAAAAACCTCAAAAATGGGGGAAAATTTTTAACTTTATAAAAAAATCGAAATTAATAATAAAAATTTTATAATAAATTATTTTAAATATTTAAATCATCGAAATGAATAATAAAAAACTAGTAAAGTAATTAATTTAAAAAAAAATATATAAAAAATGTACACTTACGTCATGGAGCTCGGAGTCCTCGGTTCAAACCCGACGAGGTAAAAAATAAAATAAAAAATGCTAGGTCCTTCCTCCACGGAAGCCGCCGGCAGACTGACCTTCCACCACTTATGTCAAGATATATATATCGTCAGCAAGTATGACGTCATGTCCACCATCTTGAAAATCTATATTTATTTTCCGATTTTAATGAAAACAGTTTTAAAATTTATAAAATAAATTTTTAATAAATAATCTTTCATAATTCGTTGCATGTTTCGTTACGACCGCCATCTTGAAAATCCGTAATTTCAATGCTATAAATTCGGGAAAAATTCCAAAATTATTTTAAAATTTGCCTACTTCAAATGTTTAGTTATTTAAACGTTTTCGATCCTCGGTTAAATTTCCGGCAAGAGTAAACCAGTAATTAATTAATGTATTAAAAAATTCTCAATAAAAAGTAATAAAAACGTCTTACGACACACTCGACATTTTGAATTATGTCACACCACTTGTATCATTATCGTTGATTGAATATTTTTTAAATCTGGTTCTTCCAAATCAGTATATTCCGAAAGTTTTTTATTAATGAATTTCACTGTTTCATTAGTGAATTTTCCTAATTTTCCAATGAGTTACCATTCTTTAATCCCAGGTTCACTCAGTAAAGTAAACTGATATTTGTAACTAGCATTTCACTTATTCATATCGATGATTTCTATTTCGAATTAGTTTGGAAATTTTTTGAATGAATTGTTTAATTGATTAATTGAAGGGAAATGAGCAAAAGTGATCCAAATGCTGAAGTCACAAATTATAATAATATATTATTTTCAACCAGTTTCAACACATGGACGCTTTATTAACCACTAAAACACGCGTTGCTGGAAGTAAAGCTGTAATTTTGTTATTTGTATTTTAGTTACTTGGATCACGGTCACTAATCATCATTTAATTAGGACTTTACGCCTCGTTGACATTGTGATAATGAGAGACTATGAACGGCGTTGAGATGGGGATTTTAAGCTCGCCGGGTATCGAACCCGGGTTGCCTTGGTGAAAAACGAATGATCTGCCTCAACCATCGCGGACTCTCTGATCGGAAGAATTTTGAATTCTATAGCTAGGGGTTGATTACCAGTTCTGCGACAATTATTTTTTTTATTACATTTCCGAATGATGTATTTCAGTTACGTGATTTCTTCCCATATTCTTGAGATCAAACTATTGCCGTGATACTTCTTAGAAGATGGATGATATCAACTAGGGTTTCCTATACCAAACATACCAATCGATCTGCTTCCAGCTCCATAATGAGAAAAAAACAATGAAAATCCTCTGTAAGTATTTACTCAAATTAAAAAAAAACAATAAAAAAAATTAATTATCTATTCAGCTATAAACACATTACGGAATGACTTTGTACGTACTCAAAATTTTTGTACTCGCGCGCATGCGTAGAACACTGCAGCCACCAGACAGTCTACTCGAGACGAAGTTGAAGCTGAAGGTCGTAATTTTGACGAAAATGGTTCAGTATCGTAAAAAAAGGAAAAGAATCTACGTTAGAGAACCGTCTTCGACATTTCCCCGGGTCGATGGTTCGGCCTTCCCCATCTCGGGCTGCCCCGTGGCTTGGGAGGGAGACGGCGCACAGTGTGATATTTTTATATGCTGGCTGGCCAAAAGTAATTTTTCATAACTGCCTATTCAGAAAAACCAGTTGCTTTTTTTAAAAGTACACAAACCATACTTCCACGTTGTATTATTTGTTTTCTAAGAAGTCGCGTCGAACAATAGAAAAAAAAAGGTCAAAACGGCCGACTGCCTGAGTTTCGCAGATCGGTTTACCGAGCGACTCCGTCATTCGTCTGAGTTTGCTCGATGACTGCGGTCGTGTCTCTACTGCTAGCAGTGAAAGTGTGTTGGATTATTGTTTTTGTGAGTTTGGAGGTATGTTTGTAAACATTATCTTATTTTCTACGTTATGAAATTCAACCGTGAGCAACATTGAATTGATAGTGTTTAAATATGACTAAAGAAATTTGTAAGTTAGCTTGTACTTGAGTTTTATTATATTATATCGCATTATACAGGCATTTTAACGTATTATTTGGAAATAGTTACTCATCAGCTATACCAAACACATCAGTTTGTTTGCAAATGATTATGATGTTAATTTTTTTTTTCAAAATGACTTCGCATCTTTCGCGTCGAAAATTTTTTGACGTTTGGCTTGCTAACGCAAAAGAAACCAGGACGGACGCTTTATTATGACATATATTGCAAGAGCTAGGTGACCCGTCTTTTACGGAAGACATTTTAATGACTTTGAAACTTAGTATTCAAAATGTTTGTCAAAAAATTGAACTAAAGTGGTCAAAGTCAGGAAGACATCGAGAACGTTTTTAGAACGCAAATTCATTGTGGTTGGAAGAAAATATATCACTTCCTGGCGTTGTCACTAGCGCTATCGAAGATGTCGCACTTTTTTTCAACGAATAATCGGACCGGAAGACCACGAAAACACTCTGAAAGCTCCAGGAAAAGAACAAAAAGAAGGCGAATCAAACATATTCTTGAAACATCGAGTCAGGAAGAAATCGCTACAAACAAAACTTTGCGGGGGAACAATGCAGTGATGAAAATGTATTTAGCATATATCAATTTTCAAATGGTTTCAGAAAATGACCAAGGCAATAAAAAGATTATGTGGCAGAACCTTCGCCATCATCGACAATATATTGTCGTCCCATCAAGTTTGGGTTCGTCAAGGAAACAGTGGATCATATTAGAAGTTATGTTGATAAAATAGAACAACAAGAAGCTTCACTGACACCCACTATAATAATAATAAATGACACTGAAGTCTTAGTAAAGGCAACAATGATTTTGAGCATGATCAATGGAAAAATTTTCAATGCCCTAATTGCATGTGCGTTCACACATACATGCTATTTGTGTGGTGCCAAGCCCAGAGAAATGAACAATGAAAGACTCATCTTAGGTAAAACTGTAGATAGCAATTTTGTTTCCCTAAGCCTCTCACCTCTGCATGCATGGATACGTTTTTTTGAATGTATTTTGCATATTTCGTATCGTCTCAATATCAAATCATGGCAGGCGCGAGGTGCCGAGAATAAAAAGATACTAGCAGAAAAGCAGGAACTAGTACAAGAAATGTTCAGAAGTGAGTTGGGTTTACTAGTAGATATTCCAAAACAACAGTCAGGAAATACTAATGATGGGAACACTGCCCGTAAATTTTTTCGGAATGCTGAAAAGTCTGCCGAAATTACTGGTGTCAATCTTGAGCTTATTAAGCACTTCCGTGTTATTTTTGAGTGTTTTAATAGCGGATTTCCCATCAACCTCGATAAATTCCAAGAATACGCGAAGGCCACAAGAGAATAATTGTACATTAAGGAGTATTCATGGTATTCAATACCCGTAAGCGTTCATAAAATTCTTTTCCATGGAAAAAATACATAATTGCTTCTTGTGTTCTTCCAATTGGTCAACTTTCGGAAGAAGCACAAGAAGCTAGAAATAAGCACAATAGAAAATTTAGAGAAGACGTCTAGGGTTGATACAAATGCAGATTTGATTAATAGACTGCTGATCACATCAGACCCGATCATTGCAAGCTTACGTGCTCCTCCAAAAACATAGCATAAAAATTAAGACATGAAGTATACCAGCTTCTAAAAGCTCCAGAAATTGAATATAGTGACATCCAATATCCACAACCTGATATCGATTCCGAAGAATGTGACAGCAGCAATTCCGATGAACATAAAGCTATTTTAATTGAGTCGCTAAACTTTTTATCGTATTTAAATATTTTTTTAAGAAACAAAAACTTTTTATTTTGTTCATAGAATCTCAAAAACGTAATATTTGGTATGTAAGTGTATTTCATAATAGAATATATCATGTTTTATACAATGACAGTGCCTTTGAATACAATTTTAAACACATTTCTGCATATTTCACTCATATTGTTAAGCTTCAATACGTTTGATCAGCCAGATTATGAAAATGTGACACTGTGCGGCGTCGCGAACGCGCGTGGAGACGGAGCCACCTCGAGCCTGCGGACCGGATGGATCACGGAATGCGACGGAGGCGTTCCTCCGGGTATTGCGACGTCATCGGCCCATCCGTCAAGACTTCTCCCCTTTCCTCTCTCCGCCGGGCACTCACTTCGACCACCACCAGCACTCGACCAGGGGACGCTTGGTTTGAAGGCTGCCCTCGACCAGTCACTTCAATTACCGTCTTCGCTCATGTTTTTAAATTATTTCTTAGTTTAACAGATGGTATGTTTTTTATAAACGGTTTTATAAATTAATTCAAAATCAGGCTTTGAGAATATAAATGGCCAATGTATATTCATATTTTATATCCTAGCATGAACAAAGAGCACGTAATCACGTGGTATACAGTTTAAGAATTAAACGTTTAAAAAATATGGTTTTCCAAACAGTCTAGAAATCTTAGATTTTTCAGAGTGTTTTTGGAAAACATTATTTTATTTATGAGCTATTTCCTTGAAATATTTTACTTCAAAGGTTAATTCAAAATTTTATACCACACGATTTCATGATTTCAATTCATGGTAATATTTGGCCTTTAAGGTTCTCAAAACCATTAAATAAAACTAAATACCTTAATAAACTATAAAATATAGTTATATTACTGGTTTATTTTTATCACCTGTGTAATTACAAAGTTATGGATGAAGAATAATTTCTGAATCTTCCCCTTAAGATTTGATCTCATTCACTATGTTGTGTCTTTGCATTTCAATGTTTTCATTTTGGTTCCAAGACATTCTCTGCCGACGTGTTTATTTACAAGTATTGGTTATTATGTTTTATTGCTTGTATTTTAGCGAGATATATACCTATAGTGGGCATAATCCGCTCTTTGTGAAAAGTGTTGCATGTTATTGTAGGCGAAACTTTTAGTTTGATGAATTGTGCCGTGGTCACTCACTAGAAGTTCGCTTCCACAGCTGAATTAATCATACAACTTTACTTAAACAGGTAACGCATACAACTTAGTTCAGACTGATTCATGAGGAGATAACGGCACTCATGTGGCTTATTTCTTACATATTTTAGAGGAAACTAAAATACTAAACCATTCATAAGTGCAAACAATGGTGTATTATTAGATAGCCTTGTTTACCGTAGATCATCACATTTACGTGTAACAAACATACAACTGATAATCAAAATTGTTTCCGTCCACTTCCACACACTTGGCAGGCTTGTGTACCACACGTGTTGCTCTAATCATTTACGAATCATATCTTAAACTAAAGTGTTTTAGCTCAAATGTTACATACAAACGTTTAATTCATAACTGGATACCAACCACATGAATACTTGCTCTTTGTTCATTCTAGCTAGCATGACCATTAAATAAACACTGATAAAACTGATGAAACCATCAATAAAAATACCAAAGGTATTCATATAATAACATAAGCAAAAACACGAATTTATGGAAGCATAAATATTAAGTATACTCTCTCCTTAAGTGAATGGTCAAATGGTCTTCAAAATAAGCGCTATCCAATCGCGTGTTGGTGAGTAGCAGCAGTGTGAAGAGGTGATGGCGGCCGAGTAATCAGATCACTTGAAATCCATCAAGGCGATATCTGGGCTCGATTCCCAGTGGTGTCACGACCGGGTGTTCCGCAGGTGGGAGACGTGGCAGCCGTTGCGGCCTGTCAGTGGGTTTTCTCGGGGCACTTCTGTTTTCCCAACCGTCGCTGGTCCATCGCACAGTTCAGCCATGACCCGTCTCTTTATCATCTCGATGTCAGGTGACGCTGAGTGCGAGTTCATCCCTCTCAGCAGCGTTTGATAGGGTAGGCAACCTGCTCTTCAGCGCTGCTGTGCGGTTGAAGCTACTTACTAAAACATCGATGCCGCCAAACTAAAGAAAAATTGTTTTTAGTGTATAATATTTTAAAACTGAAATTGTTCCGTTTTCCATCAAAATAAAAATGTGTCAAGTTGTCACTTGTTCTAAATATTTATGCAAAACTAAAAAAAGGCGTGGTAAGTGGAATAAAAATCATTTAATAGATTAGAAATAATGAAAATAAGTTTCTTTTGAGACAGTAACAGCGAATAAAAATCCGGACCAACAATGCGTACGCACTAAAATGGTGGAATAAAAATAGAATATCGAATATCACGCTGTTCATTCCATGCGTGTTTTATTAAGGCCCTATCACACTATCATATATTTGTCTCCAACTGTATTTTACAATAGAGTTGGATGGGTAGTATTGGATGGAAAATGGTTTCCAATTTTCTTTTTCAAACAAATTTTGGACAGATAACCTCAAATATAATTTTTAATCGTGCCAAACTATCAAAGTTTATTTTTGGTTTAAGCTATCTCAAACTTTTCAATTTTAGTCTTATTTTTTTATTAAATAATGCAGTGGAATTATTGAACTTTTTTGTATTTTTAACTGTTTTAAACATTTATAAATTTTATCTACAATAATACCTGTTACATAATAAAATAGCCTAAATGTTCAGTGATTTTTTAAAGCCATAGGCACATAATTTTCGTAGGCGAAGGATTTCACCTTTATAACCTCTTTAATCGCGCATGTGTTCATCGCCATTTCAAAGATTGGTTGTGATGGAAACGGAACCTTTTTTTTTTTTCGTTAGGCATGATTTTGGTTGGCTGATCGCATCCAACATCCAAAATATTTTATAACCCGTCCTATCTGTAAAATATTAGATGAAAGCACAGGTCATCCATAATGCCAAAGAAATATGGCTGCGCTAGTGACTTTATCGGCGACGTCATAACACTCCAAGTTTATATGACGAAACTCATTGGAAGGTGTTGGAAGCTAATATTTTACCTTGTGACAGGCCATGTAGGGCGCATGTCAAACTGCTGCGCTCGAACATAATTAACGTTTTTCACTTTATTTGTAGTTTTCTATGTCCACCATTAGATAGGTTAGTGACTTGTAATTTATGTTTAAACATGGAAAAAACATCAATTTTTTTAAATAGCTATAGGAGTTCTGGAGTTAAAAGTTGAACATGAAATCACTTCAAAAAGACACATTTTTAACTAAAAAATCTACTTATTTATTTTGTAAAAAATACTCTCTTCATTGGTTTAAATTATAAGAAACTGAAAAGTGTGTTTGTTAAATTCAAGAATCAAAGACAAAATTTATTTTACAACTTTATTTTTATGCATTGATAACCACAAAACAGTCAGTGTGAGGTTTAAGAACCGTCATTAGATTTGCAATATTTAAAAGGGTCTAATCTTTTTGCATTTGCTACAGAATAGTTTTAAATCATCACAAAACATTTTGTAGCTGAAAAATTTATTTCGTAATTATTCTAGGAAAACTATTCTCCCCGAAAAAAAAAATAAAACTCTGAATGTATTTGTCTGTGGAGTGGGGGTCTGTTCTGAAGTTGGTCATCCTAGTTAGCCATACAAACTGTAGCTATATAAGATCTAATGCTAAATATCTGTTGCATAACGTGAAAATAATTCGTAAGGAAGAATCGATAAAACACCACCATGAAGGCATTAGCGTTAGCGTTAATCTTCATTATAGAAAACATATGTTTGCGAGTCTTTCAGTACTCGTCAGTGATGTGTGACGTATAACCTCGGCAACGTCTAAATTCATTTATTCTCGTGTTGCGAATACACTTATAATATGAAACTCAATCATGAAATTTATACTTAAATTATTTAAATTAATACCGATCGTGATAAATATACGAAAATTGTGTTTTAAACTACATTTCTTAAAGCGAATCACGCGTAGTTTCCGCACCCGCCACTAGAACTCGTTACCGGAGCAGCTAAGTCAACTACTGAATCATTTCATTAGCAGGCAGAAATTTTAAACTTTATAATTAAACGGCTCCGACGAAAGCAAAAAAAAAAAAAACCTTGAAAAAAATACTAAAACCCCGGCTTTGGACTTCATTTATGACAAGGAATTTTATTAAAAATAATTTCCATCTTGTTCAAATTCATTAAACAGTTAATACTGTATAGTTTCCCTTTGGCTTCGTGAACTTTGATTCGCGTCACCCACCACAGAAGGAAGCACCAAGATTACACATATCCGGTCATTGCGTATTCCGTCCATATTCTCCCATATTCACGGAATAACTCCTACCAAATGCTGTATACCGAGAGCAAAGATGTTCACACGTCAAGAATTGTTTTGCTATCCAGATAGGAAAGGAGGCAGGTGGGTTATCGTCCTCATCGTGACTTCAATTATTAACAGGGAACATGTTGCAAACACCAAATCCCTAACGTCTTCTTACCTTGGTGGATAAAATGAGCTTTCTCATCGCAAAGGTGGAGTTGATTGTGGAGTCAGAGGCGAGGATTTATTTGCGGCGTTTCGGTAAAGGGCGGAGGGGCATTGTCTCGTGATGTGCTCGGGAAATCACGAGGGGGTGAGCAGGGTGGACGAAGGGCGAGGCCCGCGCGGTATGCGGCGCTGTTAATGGCCGCACGCCCGGCCCGCATTCCTCGCCGGCACCCTGTTGCAGGGGGGAGGGGGGGAGAGCTGCGAGGGTTGTTATGGCAGCGACGTCCCGGCGGCGAACTGCGCAGTTTCCAGGCGAGCGCGTCCCGGGAGCCGCACAGCCGTACACCGCGTTCCTGCCGACACCGGGTGTCCTTCAGCCATTGCTTGGTTTCAAATATTCAAACAAGTCCTACTATATCTTATTATCTAACTTATTAAACTCTTAATTAGTGATGGGTGAAATCCCAAATTTTCTAGAATCCAAATCTTGAATCTCAGAGACCACCTCGTATATACCCTTCGAATATCTGAATATAGGCGTTGAGGGTAGAAAATGAAATTATTTACAGTAAATCAAAAAATGCTAGCTATGGTCATAAACCTTTCAAGTGGTAGTTTCACAAACAAAGTTTTCATAATCAATACGAGTTGTAATTGTATTTATATAATTACACGTTAAATACAATATCTCGGGGAATGGTAACATAATATGTATGAAGGAAAAAATTGACCTAGTAAACTTGAGAGGTTATCAGTGCTGATTTATTTTAAATTACTTTATTTCTTCTATCACTTTTATTACATTTATTTGAATATTTTCCTCGAATATCGAATTCTACCTTTACTAAGGATTTGATGGTATTTGAGGAATTGATTGTCCCATCGCTACTTTTAATACAATACGTTTACGATTATTATTATAAGTTTATTTTGTGATATTTCTTCAATTCCTAGCAAGGCCGTTGGGAGTAACTAAGTGCCCGGAGGCAATAAATTTTGTTTGTGCAGTTTTTTAAAATGAAATAATTAATAAAAATTATCCTGTAAATGTTTCCACGTCAATAACTGTAATTATGAGCTGCGGGTCACATTTACGCATAAATTGTAAGGTTTCCATTTAATTCTATTAGCAATAGACGCGATTTCGTCCAACTATCTTGTAAACTCGTGCCTTGAAAACATTTTCGATACTCGACCGAGGCCCCTGGTGCCTGAGCTCCAGGGATTTTGCCCTCGCCCCTTTTTTCCCCTCCCTCTCGAATTCCCTGATTCCTGGTATACCAACAGGATACTTCACAATTGTTGGTGCATACGTTAGCGGGTGATAGCGAGTATATAATCCCAAGTCAGCACACAATGTATGCTTGGAACTCAACCGGTAAGCGCTATACAGGGCACTTTCCAGCAAACGATGTGTACAAGCAGTTCACAGCGACCGTCGTCATGGCTGCTGTGGATCTCCAGCGAGATCAAGAGGGGAACCAAGAGAAGGCCGACATGCGTCACGTGTGCGGGCTTGCGGACTGCAATGCGAGGGAACCACAAAGATCGTGCCGAAAATGTTTGCCAACAAGCCCGCGTCGCTGTCGGCGGTTCTAATAAGCAATTATGATGTTGTATATGTGTGTTTGAAAGTTGTCGAATATTACGTTTTCCTTTAATCGATCGGTGATTATGTAGGGGCAGGCCTTTTTCGCTCAAAATATCTGAACGCCTATTCGACTGCAACATGGTATATCCGCACCAGCGGTTTCTTCTTTGCGATTCGCAGCTATGTCTTCTGCGAGAGAAGTCGTTGCCTTATCTGACCGAGCCACTCAGGACGCGTTTGCTTCCGCACTGACTTACTATGATTGGTGTTCTCGTCACACTCGACATGTACCTGAAATAAACTCACCCAATCGCGAAACACAGACGATGCTGCAGTGTTTTAACTCTCAGCTAGTCTCGGAATATTTTCGCGAAATATGCATGCCCCTAGTGATATGTCATTCCGTCTCTTTCTGTCTTGTTTCTCATCATTTCATAACATTAGCACGAACCACTCTAGTTCCGATCATGATTTTTAGGATAATTTGTGCTTGTCTAGTTGTGTTCTATCAGTCCCTAACATATGCGCCACGAATTTGAAAATATTCTGTAAATTGTAAAAATGCAGGGCACCTAGAAATAAAGTATAGGTACATGTAACGCTCTGTGAGGTTTGTATTTCCTATAAATTAGAGTATTTGCTCATAAAATTTAACAAAAAAAGAAATACTAACTAAAATTATGCATGTCAATTATTAATAAAAATAAATTAATAAAAGGACTGGAGTGATATTATAAATACGATTGGTAAAATATAAATTAAATCAAATTATTTTTTTTATAATTACTCAGTATTCAATATTAATATAAACAGGTGAATAAAAATATTTATTTTAGTAAAATAAACTATATCAATTTTAATTAATAATGAAAATCAACGAATATTTTTGTTTAAATTTTTTAAATAACCTAATAAAATAAACCGTTATAACTTATAATGCAAATAATTTATACGTACGGGAACATAATCTCACTTATATAAATACACTTGGAAAGGTTTATAAACACAATTTCTATCACTAATATTCAGAATAAATTAATTATTTTAATGATATGGACCAGTACTTAATATCAATCACGAAAGTATAAGATTTAAAAGCACATTTGTAAATTTTATTTGTATGTAGCCTTTTTATCATCCTGTGAGAATTTCTTTGAAAAATGTTCATTTGAAAATGTTCATGCTAGCTGTGGTACACTGTGCGTGCCGCCGAGGAAGGCCGCCAGCCAAGTCCTCCAGCGAGTCTGCGACTTCATTTGCGCACGTCGGCGGAATTGTCGTGCGTTCAATTGGTCGGAAAAGGAATGTCACTGCGTCACGCTTACTCGGAGGGGAGGTTCACAAAAGGGCAAGCAAAGTCCTGCAGGATACTCCTCGAACCGGAATGCAGCTCTCGGGACCAACAAAGTTCAGTGGGGCAACCTTCGTGGCCGAGGCTTCGTTCTCAGGTCACAGTGTTTGGGGTTCGAGATTCTTTGACAATTATACCAGGTCAGTTTCATTCATAAGAGTTCGTCCGTTATTCCGAAATAACGGCAACCTTGTACGATTAAGCAACAGCTTAAACGTTTATTCCTCAGCGTCTACAGTTTAAAATTGCAACGGTTCGTTATCAGGAACAGTTTTGGCAAACAAGCCCTGCTTTCTGGAGCGTAATTAAGTAGTGGTTTGCGAAGCCCTACTTAAACGGCCCATTTCGCACTTGAAAGTAATGATTGATATAAGTATCTGTAGTAAATACCGTTGTTATTATTGCTGCATACGGAACAGTATTTTCTGCATGTTTGATTATTACAGTAGGTGTGTTATTTTCTGTGAGCTTCTCAATGACTGACTGCCTCTTTGTCTCGAACATCCCTTGTTCGTCCAGTTGCTACTGCATACTGAACTGGCTTCCATGCTGCTTCTCACCCGGTGGAGCGAGATATGCGGCAATGATGGAGTGCATTCGATAGCTCAGCTAAACTCCGGTTGAAAAACGACTGGTGTTTTACGACCCTTATTAAGCCGGAGGTTGGCTAAGCGAGACCTGACGAAGCTTGTGGTGTAATATTGGACGTGTTGGTAGTAAAATGAACTAGAATTTGGTTACATTTGTTTTTAAAGTGTTGCAACTTGCACGACATCTCTCTCCTGTAGTCTGAGAGTCAGCTGTTTGAATTTTTTGTATGATATTGTGAATTCTGAATCGTAATTATGACGGCTGCAACAAAAAAAAATATGTCGTAAACTTTATCTGGCATACATAAAATGAAGCCAAATTAGTATACTTTGACATCTAACTTTATTTATATTCCACATAACTGTTTTCGTTTTCTTGTTTTCGACGATACTCCTGTATTTCAAAGCACGATCTCTGTTAGGTTATGATAGGTTAATTTGAAACAAAACAAATGGAAATAAGTCTCAACATACAGAGAAAATATGTTTCCTTTACAGAACTATTTTTCATATTTTTTTATTTAATAATACATTCAGGTAGACCCTTCTCGAGAAACTAAATAGGGATTTTCATTTCCTGGTGTAAGTTTTATTGGTGTGCCGTTTTTATTTCAATTATAATATCCACAAATGTTACTTGCATGGCAGGAAGGTAGTATAGGTTTGTAAGATAGGGAGGGAGTAAAATTATATTCTTTATTTTCACATCTAATTGCAATTGGATGAAACTGACCCATGTTTGGAGTCGTTTGAAGTACATTTCAATCCCGGAATAGTGTTATTTTATTTCGAATAAATGTGCATATGTATTCTAACCACAAGTTCTGGTAATTTATTTACAAGCTATTTCTTTCGAACACACGAATTTTATTGGTTGGAATGAAACTCGTTATTCAATATTTAATTGGAGTAAATTAACACATATTTTTGAGCTATCAGATGTACGTTATATATATTTTTTTCCTTAGGTATTAATTTAAGACAAATATAATTTACGGCTCAGCGATAGACCTACCTACATTATCACATCACGTAATTTTTAATTATAATTCGATGAATGGAAAGAATATTTTGTGTGCATTATTAAATTAGTTCATCGAATCCTGCATTAAACTCCACTGGAAATTCCCAAACAGTCATCCACACTATCACTGTCATCAGCTAACCTCGTCTGATATCTTACCATTTTCTTTTTTGATGTTCGTTAGCTTTAGATTAAGAAGCTAGCCGGTAGTTTATCCATGGTAACCTTTAACTGGAAGAATACCTCAGAGTCAGGTGCTAGCCGAGGATCGTAAAACCAAACCGGATATAAATATTGTCAACTGTACCACCGCCTGGTTTCAGGCGGACAAAGATTTCTGTAGCATGTAATATCATTAAAACCGCTGGGCGTCTGATTTGGTTCATTTATATATATAACAATTTTCCTTTACAATCTAATTTATTCTTGAAGCCATTTGACGACATTATATTACATTTTTATTTTCAAATTAATTTTAAAAACAATTCTGTCACAAATAAATAAAACATATAAAAACTAGTTTTTTTTCTCTAAAACATCCAAATACTTAAACTTTCTTCGTTCTATCATTTTTTCTTACCAAATATCAATAATCATCGCACTAGCATAAATAAATGCCTGACAAATTTAACCAATTCAAATGATGATTTAAACTTCCCTTGAACAAACAACATGGACTCCAAATGCAAAATTTTACACACATTAAACATAGTCCTGAAATTACTAATAAAAATATTTTTAAAAATTTCTATAATGATTACATAACCTATTTACATTTTTATAGCACGTAGAATTTAATAAAATATCTTCTCTTGAGTCGAGAAGCTATTGTCCTTAATATAACATTAAAACTATTGTAACAGTAGGTTACTTCAATGTGTAACTGTAATATATTTGGTAGCGTGTCAGGTTAGAAGTACAAATATAACCATATGGCATGGCTTATAATTATTAGACTTACCTAAACTGCGTAATATATTTAGTTGTGTTATTATTTTAGATGTTATTAGTTTAATTTTTCTCTAAAAATATTTAAACTCTAATGAAAAGCAACTATAATTATTACGGTATCAACATTTTAATTAAATTTGTAGGTTGGTCCATTATTAGAAGCTTTTACAATTAAATAATTTTCAGCATTTAATTGTGCGAAGTGTGTTTACACTTTACATGAAACTGCATACCGTAAATTCAGGAGTAAATAAAATTATTCTACCGAACGAAATGTCTACATATTACTTAATGATAGGGTTATTGATGTAAACTATTACTGGGAAAAACTCAAAAATGATCTTTATTTTTTAAAGTAGTACATATTAACGTGTTCATTGTTTGTTTAAATTTACTAAATGATGCAGTTACGTTAACTAGAATTGTGGAAAATTTTCACATGAATTATTTTGTTTTTTAAGGCATCAAAGTATGTAGAATGTACCGACGTTTCGTTTCGCACTTCGACGCGGGTACAACCCTGAAAAAGCCAAGATAGTTTTTAAGACAATGGCTGCGAAAACCTGCAATCTAATTTACACATGGATTACGTAGGCTACGTAAATTTATATACCACTTAGTAAAAATACACCAAAAAAAACTGTGGCATAAAATTGTCCAAATAATTGCAATTGTACTTTTACGTTTTTGATAGTAATTTTACTTTGAAAACAAGAGTAAAAATACTACACTGACATGTGTAGGTGTAAAATTACTACACTGACATCGGCGGAGACTATGCTGCCGTATACATTCTGTGTAAAAAATGTTAACAGCGAGGCGGCTGGCTGGTCGCAAACGCGTGCGCCGAGGGCGATGTGACAACCAGAAATCCCTGACAGCAATTTTTTTTTAAATGTAACAGAAATATCCATACTAAATTACATATATTTTTAATTTGCACGTTTACATTAAAACAACTATATCAATACACAGTAAGCGTTCGCAGTAATGTTGGGTTCGGACTCCTACCCGAACATTTATGCTTTGTGTTGTCCCAGTACCGCCAATAGTTAAAGTTATTCGTAAACTGTTTCCTTTATACCTTTCCAGTTTAACTGCGGACATTCATAAGCATAATAAAACAATATAAACGTCCAATTATTGAAAATTCTATTATCTTATTCATGGGTTAAAAAAATTATGTTTGAATGAAACATCAATTAAAATGTAAAATCGTAAGCAAATTTTCGTGAGAAATACATATATCGGAAAACTTATTCCATAATGCAAAAATAATAATAGCAAAATGTTGTAGAACGTTACAATATCTTTCTTGTAGTAGGTATTACAAACTATTTCTTGGCAACTGGTTTCCAAAGGACTCTTTTGTAAAATTACAGGGAATTGTTTTTCCCTGTGTTCAGCTTTTACCATGATGCAAGCAGCGGGGCGTAAGTACATAGTCGTCCGAGTCGGTTGTCCCGCGCAGCTCGGACTCCGAAAGCTGTAGTAGACCAATAAAAAAAGGGAGGATGCTTTTATTCCACTACTGTGCTTCTTGCAAAAAAAAAAAAGTAAAACAAGACAATTTTTATGTCATAGGTTCGGTATTGATTTTGTTATGTGGGGTATTGGGTTCCACGTCTCAGTCGATCAGACAGGGAGGGGCGAGGGACTCGTCTTTGTGCGCGCGTGTGTCGGGTGTAATCTCCGGGCGAACCCTCGCCGCCGCGTCTGGGGAGTCGCGGCGCGCGCGCTCTCCCTTTGTGCTGGGATTACTGGCGCTGCCTGTCGGTGGCAACAGGAACCTCGGCGCTGGTGCTCCCAGCTCAGCTGCCAGTCCCCCCTCCTCCCCTCCCTCCCCGCCAAGCATCGGTCACGAACCGAACATATTCGCTTATGTACGTACCTAATTGAAAATATTGCTCAAACGCTCAAAGGCTCCTCAGTCTCAGATTGGCTGCGTTGAAAAGTGGAATTTGAGGCCAAGCTTCGCAAATTTTACAACCAGCATTTCCTGAAAAAAATAAATATATTTTTGAAACGTTCTAAAACTAAACATACCTTAATTTTTGTTGTTGATTTGCGGGAGTGTTGGTCTGTCGTCATTTAAAAATAACGGGATTGCTCTGCACGAAAACGCACAAAATTCTTTATCTCTTAGCCGATTTGAATATTTCTGTAGGGATATGTTTGGCAAAGATTAAAACGCCCCCCCCCCCCCCCCCCCAAAAAAAAAAAATAAGTACGCTGTAATTTTATTTCTCCGAAATAAAATTATATATGTGTGTGAACTTTGACGACGCGACACTTCGGAGGGCTACGGGCCGAGTACAAAAGAAGGATCGACCTGCAAGCTGCAGTGAAGTGGAGAGGGCGAGTAAACCCTTGGCGAGCGATAGCGGGCGACGAGCGGAGATCAGATATCGGAGCATCGGGGACGGTGTGACGACGCAGCGGTCGAGTGAGCAGTGCGAGGCAGTGTATTGGGACCGAGGTGCGAGGTAAGGGACTAAAAGTAGAGAGAGCCACAGTCAAGCCGAGCTGCAGTGGGGACAGTAAATAGTGGACTTAAGAATGTGTGACTAGTTTGTGGCCATGCATTTTAGTGGTTTTATTTGAACCAGTAGTGTAAATATTAGGTAGTAAATAAAACTGCAATTAATTAATTGATTTATCCATTCTGGGCATGTCTTCTCTACTTGAAACACAACTAGGCTATTTTTAATAATGCAAAAATACATTAAGCGTGATATAGGCTACTGCGAAATTATTTGACGGTAGCATGGGACTACTTTGTGCACGTTCCACGCATACAGAAATAAAAATATCGCAATGAAAAAATATTTTTAATTCGCATACATTAAGGATTTTAACACAAGGGCAAACACTAGTAGGCTTAAATAAATAGTTATACTTTAACGAGTATAAATTACTAGAGAATGCAAGTAAGAATATAAGGAAAAAGTGAAATAGTTTAAACCTCCTACTGCCTAACGTTGTAGTGACCAATTCTTTTATAATAATTAATGTCGTTCGAATCCCTGTTGCCCAGCATTAGGCGTATAAATTTATATACAGTAAAATACTACCTTTGCAAAGTTGTCAAAATATTTGGCTTTTGAGAAAAGTAAACGAACTTTAAGTTTATTGAACGCCAGCACATTATCCAATGTAAATCTCGGCTGCAAGTGATTTATTTTTAAAATGACATAGATAGGCCTACTCACACATTGATAAAATGAAGTTATCAGAGTAATGATTATCTTTCAAATCAAAAGCAGACACAGAACTTTACAATTGAACTTTGCAGAGCTACTATGAAGTTATTCTCGATAACATTAAAATTTCACTTATATATTCGACTGCTAGCCAATAACTTAAAAATTGGATTTCTATGCAAAATTTAAGTTTAACACTTATTATCATATTAACCTCGGACTGGCTAGAAATGTAGATCGGTGGTTTTAATATGAAACGAAACTCTTGTTTCTTGGGTATCCCCTGGGTGTTTATTTGAGAGAAATAATAGCAAAAAGTAAATCATTCAAGCTATTCAAAGAAACAAAACCAAATGGTTAACACGCCGTAATAGAGAACAGTAATAACTTGCTAAGCAAACTATTAAATCTTGATGTCATCAAATTTAACATTAACTAAAGGCTATTTCCAAAACTGCAATCATTTAGTATATACCCTGGATAAAACGTTCAGTCATCACTAGTACTTAATACTATAATTATGCGTTTTCAGTAAGGAGTCCTCGGAAGATGTCGACTTGTAGACTTCAGTAGTTCGCTTCACTGATTTTCTGACCGTTGAGATTGAATCCACGATGCGTCCTAGACAGTTATGCAAACCATTCGACGACACTAATGTTTACCCGTAATATTTAATAGTTCCCTTTACAGCTTGCGTATCGTTGCAGCAGAAGCCACGATGCGTCGCAGAAAGTTCTGCAAACTATTTGACGGCAGTAACAAATATTCAATCGTAGAATTCAGACGTTTCTCTTGTAGTTTGCGTGTCATGCAAGAAGTCACCATGCGTCTTAGAAAGTCCTCGAACTGTATAATTACGTAGTTACACGTATCCATACTTCAAAAACTGCCGACGTTAGTAAATTTTGGAAGATAGCAATTCCAATGAAAAGTTCTTTTAGTAATTATGGAAGTTCAAATACACAAAACTAATTATATCCATTCATTTCCCGAACACAACTATTCAATATTTTAAGTCCAATACTGACGTATAAGGGCAGAATATATGCCAAAACTGCACACTAAAGTCAACAACACGCAAACTCATTTAGTAACGAACACATACTGACTAAATGTTCTAAAAAGGACCAAACATTCTTCTCTCGTTTTTTCGAATAAGTTACTTATAAAAATTTCATAGTGCAAAAGTTTAACTATGAAAAGAAATCCCTTTTTTGCATATACTTGATTAAAAATTACAATGTTATAGTCTATGAATGTAATTAAATTACCATTTAATATATTATTCTGTGAAAAATTGGCTTCACAATAGTAGCATGATTATATTAATATTCCTATTTGAACATACTTTGCAATTATCTATATAATTCAAGATTTAGTGTGAAGTATAGCAAAGAAGTGAAACAAGAGTGTTACGGAAAGTAAATATTAGTGGTTGAATGAATATAAATCGACTAAATCACTTGAGCTATCATTCAAACCCGATATTCCCCTCTCGAAATAATACAGGCCGTATCATTTAAAACATAGGCTATTTCACTGTTGGGTATTTCGTTCACTTAAACTGCGCAAAGAGTAATCTGCGGAAAATGCTTAGTTGCTACAACAATCGTAGTCAATTTGGTTGAAGAAATTATTTTAAGACCCACATCAAGGCCTGGAAAGTCATATTACATTTGTCTGTTGAGAATAAATTGGTTTAGATGTTGGCTTTGCTATGACTGGAAATACCATATTCAGAACAGGAGGTGATTCAACTTTAAATATTAGTAAACGGTATGCAATTTAAACTGAGAAAATAATGAATTGTAAAAAAAAATCCATAAAATAAAACTGTTGCGCAGATATTCCCAAAGGACTTTTAGTAATATGTAAATAAGTCTAGAAGAACAAAACAAACGAAGTGATACGGAGGGACGTGCAATAAGTAGTAGGGGGTACATTCCCCTTCCCGACATCCTGAAAAATTTATAAAATCCACTAACAAAAAGAATAACACTTGATAGCAAACAGCTGACAAAGTGATTCTATCTTTCGACCCCCCCCCCCCTCCCACAAAAAATCACACAAAAATGTAATTGTGCGTACGCTCATGTATGGATGTGTATAATATTTACACACACAAACCTATGTTTAGAAGTGTTCTTTAATTCGAAAAAAAAAAAAATTCCACTACCACATGAAGAATAATAACACTTTGGAGGAGGGGACTTAAGCAAAGCAGTTAAAATTGTAAATAAAAAAAGCTTCAAACTGATTCAGACAGTAAAACATTTTAACTTTACTTTAAGGAAAATCCTGGTTAAAATTGTCCAGGAAATTGCGTAAATTCAGGGAAATCTTTAAATTTATAGACGCTGAGTTTTCTTACTGCGAACAAGATTTCACAAGAATAATGTCGAAGTATAAAACAACAACTTTAAAATTGTATAACTTCTAAAGCAAAAACAAACCTTCTTTCACCCAGAACTCAAAAGTCGAATTTCGTTTATTTGAGAAGCATTCTTTGTTGAAGAGTCTGTAAATGCACTGTAAATTATAATAGTCTTGCACTGATTGAGCAGTTTATACAATTTCTCGGTAAAATGTACTGACCTTTTCAATTTCACGTTACGAGTGTAAGTCGGGAATGTGTGTTTAACTCAGCTCACCACCAGCGCTGCCTACAGAACGGCTCGCGACCGAAGGCACACCCTGTGACTCAACCGCGCCCGCAGCGACGTGACACAACGTATTTGCATACTGAATGTCCCGGAGCGGCAGACAGTAAGCTAGGAAACATTCACACCTCTTTTCCTTTTAAGCAATCTTCCAGCCGGCGCCTCGACGCTAAAATGCAATCTCGCGCGGGGCGAGAGAGCACGGCGGCTCCGGGCATAAAGAGAAGGGCGACGGAAAGAAACAATCTGCTTACCCATCATTCCGCTATTTTCCGACGCTGCCCTCCCAGCCCCTCCACCCCCCCTAGAAGCTTCTACCGCCTTCTTGCAGCACGCCAGTCACTGCTCTTCTCCCCCTCCCCCGTCCCTCCGGCGTAACGCGCACGCCCAATTTCGATATTTAATCAGCGCCGATCAGTTATTCATAGTGTCTTTACTCCACCGCAGCGAGCGTCCTCCAAGGGCCGTGTGCTGTTCGCCCCGAAAACATCGGTCTCTGCGCGACTGCCGTGGCTGGATGCGCTTACTGTGCTTGCTGAAAAAAACATTTGGCCACCTCTCATGTTAGGGAGTGCATGCTTTACTATAGTCTGAGTCGTGCAACTAAGAGCATTATCTTGGCAGTTATAAACAGTAGAACCAGTTGAGTTCATATAATTCTGTCATTGTTTTGAAAACAACTTCATGAAGTTGTCAGGTCCGTAAACAAGTGACAGTTCAAAAATGGGCTCTAATGTTACTTCCTTTAGAAAACAGTCATATTTGAGACAAGTTGCAAGATCCGTGTATTTTACACGGACATTGCGCGAAGCAGCTTTTTGTCCAGACGATGGTCCGCGTCGGATACACTAAACATTGGGCGAAGTGGAGTGTTTGGATTTAGGAAACAGGTTTGAATGATTGCATTTCATGGCAGTGACTATGTTTATCTACTGAAATTATAATTCATATTTACCATCATCAGGCGCGGTAAAGCAAAATTTCCGCAATGGTTTAGGTGTAGCAACATGGCGATGGCGATGTAACAAGTGACCCCAACTACGTCACAGAATGCTGTCATCTCCTGACAATTCCTGGCACCATAGTTAACATGATTATGTTTTATAAGGTAGAATACATAAGGCTATTCTATGGAGTGGTTAATTGTTCTGTAGTTGAAGTCAACTAGTTAGCAACTGTATATCAAAACAAATCGTATCTGTATAAAGGCTAATAGGCTATAAATGTGTTTATATATATTAAAGAACTCGCTAAGAAGAATCGTAAAGATACAATCATGTAGTGAATATTGCAAAACAAACATGATATTGACGCATCTATAAGGAATTAACGTTACTTCATTACAACCGAAAAGTGTTTTAATAAAAATTTTTGGACATACGCCATTTCAGTTTTTCACTGTTTGTCATGAAAAAACTTTCCAGGATGCGAAATAAGATAACGGTGGGACTTGGTAGTCGAAGGGTCTGCATCAAAAATTCTCTACCACCAAAATATTGATTTTTATTTTGTTTTTATGATTCCTGCGTGAATAAACCAACTAGCTCTATCGTTTGGAATATGGCTGATTTCTTCAACTATAATCCATTCCTTTATAACACCAATTTCACATACTTAAAACTAATAAATATTCATTTTTAAAACAGTTTTTTTTTTTCGTTTCCCCAAAATCTACATACGTGAATACACTTTGATTCACATCCTTAAACTTCCTGGGGTAGTTTATAATTTTGTCAAATCCACAAGCAAAATTAAAAAATTTATCTTCCAAAAGAATTTACAAAACATCACAATTATATATATTTTTTCTTTTTATCATGAAAGTCTTTTTTAATGAACACCGTTCTTCACATCAAATAATTCATGCGTAAGTCCCTCAAGATTAAGTACGTAAAATAGTTTCCATATAGGTATGTATTAAGTTATCAGCAGGGCGTACACAAATTTTGAAATTTAATAAGGTTTCTTCGTAGCCACAGTTTTATGGGCCTAGTCTGGAATACATTCAATTTTCCTGATTTATTTCTTGCGTTTTCATAATCCCTACAATCTTTTGTGTCTGTTGTCAGCTTTATGCTTTTTTTATGAGAAAAAAAGTTTTTTTTTTCTGTGGCAGGTTTTGCTGTAGAGTAAATAGGCATGTACGCAAAATAAGGGGTGGGGTGTTTGCGATTTAACTCCCTCCTCGAAATCCTAAGAAATACTTTAAATAAAATCTATCATTCCTACTAACAGATGAAAAGAATTTAAAAGCAAACAACAGGCGAAGAGGTTATGCCCCCCCCCACCCCCTCGAATGAATTTATGCCTACGCTCTTGATTTTAAATTATTATTCACCACTGTTATCCTGCCCTGACCTGAAACACAATATTAGAGATCCTTTTAGGAAAATAAATACACAAGAGATTAACTGATATCGACGCGCGTGCGCACAAATCCACGTGCACAACACAATCACGCACGCACGTGCATAGGTATTTATTATAAAACTTATTCGGCCTTGCTCTTTATCCAGCACAAGCCAAGTTAATATTGCTGAAGCACGTCCGAGAGATGTTATTGAGATGGTTAGTAGAGCGAGCGCTCGGCCAGCTTCCTTATGGCTGCAGAATGCAGTGCAGAAGCCATTACATCGACGACGGGGGGAGGGGGGAGCGTTGGCGCAACATCAACACGCTTAGACATGCATACACAGCCTTCAACTCTCGAATTTGTTAAAATTCTAGGTTGATTTTCATGACATAGGCCTACATTGCGAAGTGGTCATAATTTTCAGGATGGATTAAGATTAAATGATGTTAACAAACGCAGCTAAATAAAAAGAAGAGGGGAGAGAAGGAAAAAGAGATAAAATAGGTTTTCCCGTTGCACGGTCATGCAGTATATTTAAGACTCGGTCTCACTAGCTTAGTTGGCTATCTTATTTTCATGTTGTTACTGTATATTAATTAAGGGATTTTCCTGTAAATTTATTCCGAAAAATCTCTTGCCTTGGTTGTTGCCGACCTTATCTGCAAGAGCATAATTGTTTATTAAATCATGAACACAACTCACGCCAGACATAATCTGACATGTTCTCCATCCGGTACAAGTTTCCCCGGAAGCGCTTGTGCCCAGCACAGAACAATGAAAATTTCGAAATTATTCCGTACACAGCATGGTTTACAAAAAAATTGGTTGTCTGTAAAGTCGGTTTACGGACGATAGTTTAACGTGACAACGTCATAACAAAACATTGATGAAATGATTGCATAATTTTATGAATAAAATTGAATCATTTTAATTTTAATAATAAAAGAATAAATGCATGAAATAATACTCGTAATCAGATTTTTAAAATGCAAGAATAATTAACCTTTATTGCCGAAATTGTTGTTGTAATAAGCAATGAAAACCACATTTTTTGACGTCACTTTATAAACAGTTCACGAAACAGTTCACGTGTAGATGACTTGTAATTAATTTTAAAAACTGGCGTTTAGCTATAAAGTTTAAATATAATTATGAACAAGTTTTCATATGAATAAACTGTAATCAAATATCTATCATCAATTATATGAATCACCATAATTTTTTAGTCAATTGTAACATAACCTATTATTACTGCACTCGCCGACAATGCACCTTTTTTAATAATAAAAGAATAAATACTTGAAATTATACTAGTAATCAGATTTTTAAAATGCAAGAATAATTAACCTTTATTGCCGAAATTGTTGTTGTAATAAGCAATGAAAACAACATAAACTTTTCGTTTAAATATAATTATGAACAAGTTTTCATGTAAATAAACTGTAATCAAATATGTAACATAACCTATTATTACTGCACTCGCCGACAGATGCTCCTTTTTTTGATAATAAAAGAATAAATACTTGAAATTATACTAGTAATCAGATTTTTAAAATGCAAGAATAATTAACCTTTATTGCCGAAATTGTTGTTGTAATAAGCAATCAAAACCACAGATTAAAATTCGTTGAGAATATTTTATGCTTTTATGTCTTCCAGTGCTCAAAATGATATGCAATTGTGGCCCCGGGCACGAAATTTTATTTATAATTCATTAATAATAACGCCCATCGCGATAAACAAAGGAAAATATGTATTAACGATTGCCTGGTTCCCACGGCAGCTGATAGAGAGCACGATTCGTTCGGTTCGCGTCCGTCACCGTAGATAACAGCACCGTAGAGGAATAATATTATTTCGTTTTGATAATACGATTGTATAACAAATACGCATCCCAAATACACCAAACTTATTTATAATGTGTTACAATATTTTTTAAAACACTGTGCAAAAGATCCCGGGTGTAATTTGAATTATGTGTAACTGTAAAACACCATTGTTCGTTAAAAACGTATTTGAAAATTCAACATTACTTTTAAATAACCGAACCGATTGTGCTGAAAATCGGTGGACGATCGTTAAATAATATAATATTAATAATTCAAACGACGAAAACATGGTTGAAAAGTCAAATCGATTGTTGTTCCAATCGAGTGGAAGAGAGATACGGTGCATGTGTACAATGAGCGTAACGGGACACATCCGTAGTGGGACAATGTGCGTTACGGGACACTTTTTCGTGCGTGCAGCCGGCGTTCATCGATTTATTAGACGTCACGTAAAAAAAAATCCTCGGAAATTACGTACGCAAATAGCTGTAGTATCCGATTTCATACAGGTAGATACAAATCTCCAACACAGATAGTTTAAGAATCACTATAAAACCTATATTTAAATTATTGTAAAGTGTCCGACCCATCGATAAATAATCCATCAGAAGCCTCGCATATCCTAATTGTAGACTATATCATTGTTCTTCGCGATGTCCACATGGCCTGCTGTCGATGGATAGTCTCATTACAGAACGGTATTTCACGCAAGGAGATAGGGAAACATAGCAGACATTGCCGTGTGGATTTATCATCCTGTACAAACTCGTGATTTAGAAAGCAGTGAATTTTTCGTAAACACTCGTACAAAATCGTAGTCTGGAATGCAGTAAATGTATCCAGTTTTAGTTACCATAATTGTCATACCTTACGGAAAACTATATATATATATATATATATATATATATATATATATGTATAGATATATGCTTACACTGTATAAACTCGTTATCTGTACTGTAGTAAATTTGGACTTTCTTTTCTCCAATTTTAATTACCAATATTCTTGTTATATATTTTAGATACCATGTATATATAAGTATATATTAGAGTTATATATTAGCAAACTCACACTATAATATAATTATAGATCAGTTGCATATACTGCACGACAACGTGATCGTAACTATGCAGTGTTTAAAAACCATTGACCCATGATTAATAGTGCAAACTCATGCTTACTTCGCTGACGCTCATTTTCTACGATTTGCCGATTTCAGAGACCTCTGGTACGAGCCACGGCGAAGGGAAGGAGGGCGTTAGGGGGGAGCTAGCGGAAGGGCGCGAGGGGGAGAGGGCGCTAGTGTTTCCGGGTGGCGCGGACCACATCCTGGCGGGCGGCCAGGTGCGGCCGTGCGCGCGGATTGCGGGGTTGTAACGGTCATCCCCGGCGGCGCGGCAGCACGCGACGTCCGCTCGGGCGCGGGGTGCTGTCATAGCTTAGAAACACGTCACTTAACAATTACCTTCCGGCACGGCCTACAGGTAGATTTAATACTACCAATTTCTTCTGGAAATATTTTGGAAACATCTATAAACTTCTGCAACATTTTAATGTTCTCCGCTATTACAAAATGAGCGATAAAACATTTTCTCATTTTACATACAGAGAAAATATTACAAATGTTTTTAACTCAATGCATCCATCATTGAATAGCTCAGAACGAATTTCATATCATGACAGCTAAGGTGGTTATTGAATTTTTTTCGAACTTCTAACACGTTCATCCCTCACACTAATAACATGGTCGTTTAAAAATTTGCGTTTCACCGTGGTTTAAGACAATATTACGATGGTTTAAAATAAATTCGAACGAATTTGATACCAAGGAAGTTTTGAATTTTTTATTTTTATTTTGAACCCTTGTTTTGACGGTAATAATTAGTTTCATCAAAAATTGTTTCAACCAAAGTTTTAGATAAAGTTTAGTATTCATACAAAAATTATATAGGATTTAATAGTATATATACTACAAAAAATTATTTCATTTTACTTTCAAACCCCTTGCAGTTATGATTGGTTACATATAAATTTTATTTTAACAAAAGTTTTAGATAATCTTTAGAAAGTAAATAAAAATATGAATGGATTTGATAGTGCACATGGAAGATAAGTTTATTTATTTTCTTATTTCAAGCCCAGGTTTTTATAACCCCTTGCAATAATGGTTTGTATAATCAACAATTGTTTCAGACAAACGTTTTAGATACAAATAAAAGATTTACAAACAATTTGAAAAAATTTCAAGGCGTGCCTACTATGGGAGTTATGAATTTCTTTTTGTATTTTAACCCCTCTTTATTCACCCTTTGCAATGGTTGTGTGAATCAGAAATTGTCTCGACAAAATATTTAGATAATATTTGTAGAGTTTACATACATTTTTAACTGATTTGATAGTGTGTCTACTATGGGAGTTATGCATATTTTGTCATTCAACCAGAGTTGATTCAACCCTTTGCATAAATGGTAGGTCGTATAAAAAAATTTCAGACAAAAGTTGTTTATAATAATTTATGGTCTTAAAATAAATTAGTACCGATTTAATAGTATTCAGGGGATTATTGATTACTGGCGAATGTTTTGGGGTCTATGTACCACGAAAATAAAAAGTATATAAAAATGTTCCGGATGTCGCACCATGGTCACAGCTACAATAGGTAGTATTTCTTTGAAATCTACCTCAAAGAGCGCGTGTAACTCAGTACACGTGCTCGAAGTGAAACTTTTTTGGCAATTAAAACCTCAACCTGTAAGTATATTGTAAGTGGTAAAGCGGCAGAGAAAGGGGAAGAGAGAAAGACGACCATTTTCTTAACAACTATAGTATTGTTACGAACGCAGAAAGGACCGCGACGCGCGCCAGGTTCGGAGCGGGCTGGCGGCCCCGCACGGCCACTGACGTCACCACGCGCCGTCTATTGACGTAAGGCATGTCACGCGCGCCTGGCCGGATTACAAGGGTCCTCGCTACCCCCCTCCACCCCCTGCGCACCGTCCCGCCTCGGGCTATTGCCACCTTTAGCGACCTGGGAATCCCGGGCTGGCAAAGGCCGCC
Organism: Bacillus rossius redtenbacheri; assembly: GCF_032445375.1. Taxonomy (NCBI): domain Eukaryota; kingdom Metazoa; phylum Arthropoda; class Insecta; order Phasmatodea; family Bacillidae; genus Bacillus; species Bacillus rossius. The sequence goes on from NC_086332.1 coordinate 60,783,720, forward strand.
GCGAAGAGTTGCGTGAAAAAGCGTCGCTGTTCTGGGTGTTTCGGGCATCGGGTTGGCCCGGGATGACGCGACACGTTACAGCCGCTCTCGTCCCTTCCAGAAGGACGCCACGGGTATATAAGTGACGACGCCGGCCTCCGCGGGAGTTCCGAGAGTTCGGCGAGTTCCGCGAGTGAAGGGAAGTGCGACATCGGCGAAGAGTGTGAGAGACCCCCTCGAGAGCGGCGCGACGAGGAGCGACGGGACCGTGAGAGTGCGACTGAGTGGCGCGAGGCCGTGTGTGTGAGGACAGACGCGAGGCAAGAGGCGGATCACTGTCAAGCCTAGCTCCAGTGAGGGGTCCGAACTGTGGAACTTGACCGTTAACGAGTGACTTGCGAAAGAAAAAATAACATTTTTACGTGCAAGTGATTGGTGATAAGATTTTTTTCAAGGTCAATTATTTATTTTAATGTAAGTATTAGTAATTAATAAAACTGTAATAAAACTTAATTAGGGTATTTCTTACGAACCCATTTCCCCTACATTATACTCGTAACAGTATTAATAGGAATCAAGAAAAGTTTTTAATGGATCAAAATGATAACATGCATAATAGTCAAAATATCAGTAAAATTCTTGAATTTATTTCCTCGATATTTTCACTAATGATATTATAGCTTTATGGTAACGAAAACGTGAAACATACTTAAGCAACCATTCACACGTTGTTTTCAATATTTTAAACCGAGGGTTTACACAAATTTATGGTAGGTATTTTAAATGTCATTTACCTAACCAAATCATTAAACTGTTAATTAAATTACTTAAATATCATTTTACACAATGATTAAAAACAAGTACCTATTCTATGTCCTTTTAGCGTGAGAAACGTTTCACAAAAACGTTGCATTAAAATTCGGTCTTGAAACTTCACTCTCGTCGCGCCCAAAGAAGTTTCACTTCAAAAAAACATTTAGGAGTAAGTTGAACTCGCAGCCTTTTACCTTGGCACGGCAGTGATAGGTGACGAGACCTCTGAGAGATCGCCGACGACGTGTTCTGAGTCTAGTGACGCCCGGGCACGTCTGCTGGCTCGGCGACCGCACCTGACATGGAGTCGCGTGGTGGGGATATGCATTCATGTATTGGAGGAACCATTTTTTTTTTTTTGGCCCTTGCAATATATTTAGCAACTATTCACCCTGTCAAATATCCTTTTAGTGACGCCAATTTTTTTTTTTTTTTTTTAAATTTTATTTTAAGTTTTCGTGGCACTATTTGTTAGTAACCACGCCACAAACGGGAGCGTACGCAGAATTTCATTTCGGGAGGAATGGTGGGGATAGAACCAATTTTCTAGCTGTTTGTTTTCAAATATTTTCCTTTTGCTATAGGGAATGCTACGTTCCTGGCCACAAAATATCGCTATCATAATCAGACTCCGCTTTGGAAACTACCTAATTGTTACACTTAACTGCTCAAAAATATTAGGTAACAAAATTATAGCTAAAGAATAAATGAAAATAAATGAAAAAATATATATATCGCTCTTCGCGAAACCTTGTCTGTTTTCATCAGCTGGTTCACTCTTTTCTCGACAGTAGAAAATAATTTTATATGCACAAGAAATATACTAAGCCCAGGTGTTAGGTAAAATAACGTCATACAGGTATAAAATACAGATGTTACTTATATGTTACAAGAATTACTTATGAGTTACACAAATGCACGTAAGAGCTATATTCGTGTTTTATCTTAGTTGGGCGAAACAACCCGGAATTACTCATGCACTTTTCATTTTCATGGTCATCATGCCACCACTGCAGAATTAACAAGACATTAATATATTTGAAAATATTTTGTATATATTTCAAATTTTGATTACATGCACTCACTATAGCCATCGATTAAAATAGTATAATTCACTATTAATTGTTCGAACTTACTGTTTTATAGATATATTAACTGAAAATAAGACGAAGATCTTAGTGAATATATTGATGTGGATATTTTGTTTTAGTCAGCCTACTTGCATTTAAATAAGGTCTACCAACTCATATGTCCGTTAGTAAAAATAATTAAATACTATACACTTTATTTCGTTTTAAAATTAAAGTAAACAAAATAAAATAAACTTTTAATTATATTGAACAAGACTTCATTTATATAAACAATTGGGTACATTAATAAACACATTTCTCAAAAGTTTCTTAGCAATAAAAATAAAAATATATAGCCTATATTATTTGCAGTTTTAATTGATTTTTTTTAAATAATAATTTTAAAAATGTCAAGGGTAGAAAAATGCTTCAATTAATAAGTGAATCATTATCTTATTATTTAATAATTTAAATAAATGACATATTTGTGTAACTTTTGAGGTTATGTTTTCACATTCCTAACGTGTGCGGGATGAAAAGCTACGCAGCAGAGACGTCTCGAGGTGCTGGGAAGGAGTGCGACGAACAGGCGCGGCCTGGTCGCTCCAGGCGCAGCGCCCCGCCGCAGAGGGCAGGACAGGCGCTGATCCGGCCCGGGTCAGCGGGGTTATCGGGTTAGCCCTCGGCGCACAATGGCGGCGCCGAGTGCCGGCCGAGGTGGAGCAGGAGCAGCGGACAGCCCGAGGAAGCACGAGGAAGAAGCCAGAATTCAATTCAAATCCAATTTGTAGGCTTTTGGCGAAGAAGGCCTCGGCGGTGGGTGAAGGAGGGGAGGAGAAAAAGCGCTGCGTGGCGGCCGGCGACAGAAGCCTAAATGGTTCGGAACCAATTTCTCGCGATCGGACAAGCGGCGGGGCGGCGGCGACGCCTCCTTCCACTCTTCCCCCTCCACTCCCGCCAATCTCGCAGGGCGCGCTGTCTGCTGGGTCGTGGTCCATTCTCCCCGGAGACCCCGCCGTCCGCCGTCCGGTGACTTCGTCTCATTGTTACACCCCTTGGTACATCGAGAGATGTCAACGAGATGTCTTTAAACCCTAATGCATTCATTGTATTTATTCATCCAGCGATCACGACCACCAAGAACTTCTCTTGCTTTCGAGTCCCAGGCAAGTCACGTAGCTCTTGTGAGTATGTAGAGCCTATCGCCGTGACAAGGCTACAATTAGTAAGTCCTATGACAGATACCAAAAAAATTCAGCTGAACTCCACACAACCTTGTACAGTACACAAATCAGTAAATGTATTGTACTTCGGTAAACCCATATTCCAGTGTGTGTCAGTAGTAACGTAGGATTTTTTGAATACACGTGTTCCAATTTTAATTTTTTTTTCCTATGTATTTCAAAATCTTCCTCCTCCCTCAGAAAAATTACTGTATGTGCCATTGACTGCATCCGAATAAAAACGGGAATTTTGGGGGTAACTAAATACACGCGTGATTTGTTGCTTGTCACCGAGGCTCGGGGAAGCAGTTCGGGGACCTTAATGTTTTTTTTTTTAAACTAAGAAGCAAATATAAGTCTCTCATAGCATGGGGGACAGGAATTGAGGGGTGGAAATAAATAAATCAAATAAAATATAGTGTCAGCTAGGTGCGCGGGAAATAACCGATAGCAAACATGTAACCGGCCGCGAAGACGACGCGGGATGTTTGAAGAGAAAGGGAAGGGATAACGGCTGGAGAGGGGGGTGGGGGTCGAGGAGGAAGGCATTTACCGGTTCGCCGGACGTGACCGCGTCCACCTGCGCCCTGGGCCCGCGATCCTCAGGCCGCGACACTCGAGCCCTGCGCAAACAAGCGACACCGCGGACTGAGAGGTCGCTTCTCCCTCCGGCGATGGTCACTCACCCCGTCTATATAACTTATAGCTATATACGTGTGTTTCCTGTCAATATCCTTCCATTAGACCCACCCTCGCCTCCTCACGGGAGGGAAGAGCACGCGTCTCCCTAGCCGGGCTTCCCTTCCAACTTTGATTCACTTCGCTCCCTCCGGTCCCTGCTCAACCACTCCATATCCTGCATTTGTACACACGTACAGTCCTCTTGTCGGCAGAATGGGTCCAGACTGTGCTGGGACACACCTGAAGTCTTCTCTCCCAGAGCTTCAATCCGCTCTGCAACACCATAGGCACCCTCGACCCAACTTATCGTCACACAAGGGATAAACACACTATATTTTACTTAAAATAAAGATCTTCTTCAAGACGCTACCGGAGTTGATCGATTGAAAAATAATTGTTGCACAAGTTATTGTTTGTCATTCTATTGTTACATGTCGGAAATGCAGGTCCGGAAAGGATAGTGGTTTTATTTCTTAAATTACAATAATCTAAATGTACGTCCACAAACGAATCATGTCTTCATAAGTCCACTAATTAATATCCCCACTGGAGCTCGGCTCTACAGCTCGACTCTTAGCGCACACTTCGGTCAGAAGTCCTCTCACTACTCACTCTTAGTGAGTAGTGACACAGTCCCCGATGCACCAAGCTTCGCACACGAAGCCCGCTTGTCGCCCGCCCAGGGGTCACTTCACTGCCCGAGGATTGCGCCACACACACCCGCAGGTCGGTGTCCGTCTCTTATATTCCTGCCAAGGTCTCGTAGCCCTCCGAAGTGTCGCGTCATCAGAATCTCCAGACTAACACTCTCATCTGCGAGGACAATGACGGCATTCACGCGGACAGGCTCCGGGAGTCAGACGAGACCGAGAGAGGCGCCGCGGACTCTTTGGGAAGGCCACTAATCGGATGGTGCGAGTAGTTGGAGGGGAGGGACGTGCGCTACCTGCGTCGCGCCCTTGTCGCAGGCCTGGTGCGCCAGCTGGCCGGCCAGCCTCGTCGCTAGCAGCCTCGTAACACTGTGCAGCTAGCTGGATCGCCAGTGTAGCCAGGTTTGCGACACGGAAAGATACAGCACAGATCAGGGAAAAGGGACATGGGGAAGGAGACTGAATTTATGGTCCAAGCTGCAGGAGAGCTCTGAACCAGTGAACTAATATGATACTTAACACTTCTTCTTCTTTTTCATTTATTATTTGTTACAAATTTACAAAGCCACAAATCCTCCAAGTTTAGTGAAACAGTCTTTGTAAAAACGTCTGTTATTTTTTATTCTAAGGTTGTATACAAAATGTTATCACTAAACATTAACTGTTACATTTAATTACGGAAGGTGCTGTCGTTGAAAACTATATTTTATTAAATAAAATCACATTAATAATATAATAACTTATAACACATTTATGAGACGAGTTTTTTTTATAAACGAGAGATTTTAACCAAAAATAATTTCGAATTTATATGTGAACAGTGTTAGTAAAACCAAATTGAAGTAGTAATACGTTTGCGAGATAAAGGAATGCAATCGAACTGGTCGCTACCGAATCACTAAATAACGAACAGGCCAATTACAACTCGACTTCAGACTACGGCCGGGAGAGCCTGCGAACTTATTAAAAACAACATTTTTTGGTTCTAGCCCGTGTTTTATTTTTCTCTCTCTCGGTTAGGATTCCGTATTGCTATGGGGAGCAAGGGTGCACTGGACACTTCCTTAACGACGCCGAGACATAAGGAAAAGCAACCGAAAGTAAGACATAATTACATATAATTACTTTATTTACTGAAATAGCGTCTGACTTATACGAGTAGTATACTAGTTTGTATTGTCTTATCTCCGGCCACCCCCCAAGTAGCATGTTCGTGTTCGCCTCTGTACGGGGGCTGTATTGCTGCGGACATTTGGCTGGAGAGAGTACAAGGGAGGGAGACAGTCTCTTTCATCTCACTTTGACCATTTTAGTTGTTTTACAAACTACATTTCATTATTGCGAATAGTAAAGTATTAGATGAAAAACAAGACACATGCTAGTTGTAATCACGTGGTTTTAAGTATCACTAAATAAATAACGAATTATGGATTACGAATTTTCTTGTGTGTTTGTTATGATGCTGGGATGATTAAAGAGAGAAAGAGTGTGAGAAAGGTCACGTATAGACATATGTATTTTTTTCTGTTAGCAGGTTACAGGGTGCGGGAGATACAGAAATTTCAGTGGCGAAGCCAGAATCTCGTGAAGGAAAAGCGCTCGTATTCGAAACAAACGTGTTTCCTAGTTTTCATCATATAACTTCATTTTATTTATTGTAAGTTGTGATCAGAATAAAATGGCTTCAGGCCCTTCCAACCAGCCTTCTGGATCAGCCTTTGTTAAGGATTGAGATGTTCCATACTGCGTAAACCAAAATTAAGTCATAATATTGCGAATTTCGTGTTGGATTAGCAGACCTAGGGGAGCATAGCGAATCTGAAAGTCAGCCATAATACTGGTTATTTGAACAACAGATTTTGGTTGAATAAATGTCAAGAAAATATTTATAGAATTTAATTACTTGCATGGTTACTGCAAAAGCGAGTTCTAGTGGTTTTTATTTTAATATTTTTTAAAGTAAATATTTCTTGTTGGATGATTTTTTTTTTACATTTGGCAATCCTGCGGCGCTGTTCCGTTCCTCGGCAGCGAGGCGGGCAGTTGGGCGGCCAGCGCCACGCGCTTTCACGCTCCGCCTGGCGCGCGTCTGTCTTTTGTGCGCGCTGACCACATCGTTATATCTCCCGGCGCCGCTCAAAGAGACCTTACTTCGCCGGCGTCCACCCTCGCAGCCCCTCCTTCCCCTCGACACTGCTTTGTAGTTCGATTCATTTTCACCTCCGAGTCCTCCCCGGCTCTTCTGCTCGCCGCGCGCTCCGCAGACACGAGGGTCGCGTGCTGCGCGGTTGGCAAACCTGGAGTCTTGGCTGTGGTCCCGGCCGAGCAGCGCTGGTGGCACTTCTTCGCAGCCGGCAAGGCTTAGCGTCACGCTCAGAGGAGAACCAGGATTCAACTGTTAGGAAGGGGATCTCGAGGGCATGTTTCCATTACCTATAGCGCACTTGCATACTGCTAACTCACGCATTTGCGCACTTGCGTACTTACGCAATTGTATACGTGCACGTGTTGTACACTCGCATGGTTGCATACTTGAGAGTTGTACACTCGAATACTTGTTCACATACGTATACCTCCATATAATAAGTTTCAGCAGTAACTTAAAACAGGTAAGTGTGCAAGCATCCCCTCTCCCTTCAACACTGGCCTGTTGAAGAGGCGCAGAGAGCTGTAGAAACACACTCACTACTGGGGTGGAAGTTAATGCACTGCTGTTGGGTCTGGTTTTGAATAGCATTCAAAAATTTTTATTACTGCGAACAGTGACTAAATAATTAAAAAAATTCAAAAAACTTATTTTTTCAATTATTTATGTTACTGATATTTTTTTTTACTTTTCTGTGATAAAAATGTTTTGGAATACATTTGGCACTTGCTAACTACTGAAATAATCACAAGTAATTTAAAAAAACACAACTTAGAATAATCATAACTTAGTGTTCTCGCAAAAATACACATAACTTAGAACCTTCATAAGTTAGAAATTAGTAACTTACGAATACTTAATTTAAAAATACATAACTTATAAACATAACTTAGAAACACGCGACGCAACTTAGTAACGTCATAACTTATAATATCATTTTAGAACTATCATAACTTTGAAACATATAATTTAAAACTTACATACATTGCTTAGAAACACATAATTCTAATTTATCACAGGTAAGAAAAATCTAATTTGTCACAAGTTACAATCATATAACTGGCATAATTTAGAAAATCTAGTTTGTGTGTTTCTAAGTTGCGTGTTTCTGAGCTAAGGTGGCATCTCCTGGTTCTCAGACATGGATGCAACCGTTGGAGGACTTTACTCAGACATCCGGTATTCTATAGTGTTCGATGTCCCAAAGCCGCGCAGCTTAGCTTGGGGGTGCCTTTAATAAACGTGTCGTCTTATCCGACTTGACTTATTGTTCAGCGAGGGGCGGCGGAAGAAAGGCCAGGAAAGAAGAATGGGAGCGGCTTCCAGAAAGAGGAAGAGGACACCTCTCCGCGGCTACTCTCTCGTCCCTCTGGGACTGGATGGAGCTCGGCCCCGCCGCAGTTGTTTGGCTCGTCGCTAATTATCCGCGCCACTCGATTGTTTCCGGCTTCTCCTTCCCGCTGGGAGCAGCGCGCGGTCGGGGATCAGCGCCGAAGACGCGGGGGCGGTGGTAATTGGGCGCCGGCTGTGGGGGTGACAGGTCTGCTCGGAGCCGACCGCGAGGCTCTCCCTAACGAGGCTGTCGCCGCCGTCGGCCGCTGACAACTCCCGCGCCGCGCCAAGGCCTTGTAACACCGTACAATATTCACCCAGTTCATTACATTTCATTCAATTTGTTCATACCAAAAGTGTAAATTCACACCAAAGTTCGGATTAAATGAAAATATGTATAAGCTTATGACAATTTAAAACAAAAATGTATGCCGGTGGCCGCCGTTATGACGTTGTAGTGACGTGGTGTGCCATTCATGGTACTGAATTCAATGAAAATTTATTATATGTTTTGGAGCACAATTTTATCGCATGAAATTACCGTAAGTTTCGACAGCAAACAATTGCAAATAACATGGGATTAATGGCTCACGTCACTTACGCTTTCGCAAAATAGTCGTTATTGCATAAAGTAATAAGGGATATAGACTGTACAGGCAAGTTGTGCAGTAGAAAAAATTTGGGTTCAACATGAAAGACTAATTTGCCACTAGAACTGTCACGAACATTTTAATGGTGGACACAACTGGTACGTTGTCTCTGTATGTCAGATTTTCAATGCAGTAGGCCTTAGAGTTTGATATTTTATCACTAGTGCATTTATATACTTGTAGGGAATCGCAGTGGTGGTGTTCAGCCAATGTTCAGCCATATTGTATCCATAAAGCACAATGAGCATGAACCTTTGGTATGCAATAATCCAGAGGGGTGGCCATGTCTGCATGATTATTTGGTAAGTATGTTAAGCCGTTTTTTTCCTTCAGCTAATTGTTGCTGAAGTGTTCGCATTGTGGGAACAGTTTTAAATTACATTTTTGTGAAAGTGACTGTTTTTAACGACGACGGAGATTCTAATTCATACTTACTAACCATCATCATGCGTTATCAAGTACGACATGGGCTGTCCCTAATATTATAGCCGTAGCTGTTTGTTGCCCGTGACCGACGCGTGTTACGGCAATATGTACTCGCGAGGAATGACTAGGTGCGGCGAGACAATCGTGGATGGTTGGGGTGAGTCTATCGTTGAGTTAAATGGCTAAATAGAGCCTTAAAATACTGTTCTCTCATGTGGGCATGGGTAGTTTGTTACTTCCGGATTATGTTGAATTTATTGCTTTTTAGATTCGTCATTAGAGTACACGACACGAGTTTTGGCGTGCTCTGCCATTTACATAACACACACACACACACACACACACAATGAAACATAGAATAATGTGGGAAATAAACATTTTGTCATACTTCGCCAGTTACAAGATAACTACATGTTGAAACCGGAAGTACAAAAAGCTATACATGTCATTAAACCACCTCGAGGGTAAACTAAATGTGGTGTACCGAAAGTTCTCGGTATGCATTAACTGAAATTACTGGGTCTAGTGCACATTTTGCCTGATGACGATTGCCCAGTGTAGGTTAAATTGCGAAAGTCGCGACGAAAAAATCGGTTTAAGTGAAGCCAAGTTCACATCCCGTGCTCAGTTGAAACATTGTGATTCACTTGGTCAATAGTTTGCCACGAGGCAAAAAATTAATTGTTTAAGTGACATGTACATGAAACAGACTGTGTGAAGCTGGCCGTGGAGCTCGATGAAATATGATTCACATGCTTATGCTATTTTTTAAAGTTTAAAAAGGGTGGTGGACCTCTCAGTGCGATAAACATATCCCCAGCAAGAGTTGTCGACCTACTGCCCTCCCACAAAGGGATGGATTTGCTGTGAGACATGTATCAAACTGTGATTAGGTCGAGGCCATGTTTGTGAAAAAAGTAGCAGTTATTTAATATATCAAGTATCTCAATTAAGAAGTGGTGACAGATTTTCGCTTATATGCAATGGATAGAAATTTCATAAATTGCAAATAACCTGCGGCCGTTGATTATCGCGCCGATGATAATAGAACTGTCGGCAGCAATATCTCTCGCGGCGCCTGGTGTGTTTTCCTTTATTTGCACACATTACATTTCGCTGCGCTGGGTAAGTTTCATCACTCGCTCATTGCACACTCTCTGCTGGAAAGGCAATAGGGGTATAACAGTCTGTGTGACAGATGGAGCACCTACGAGTGCCGCCAAACGCCCCTACCCCCTCGAGGCGTTTATGCGCATCGATATGCCATGTCACACGACTGTGACGAATTGCTTCGTTCTTTGCCTCACTGGGTGAGTTCGGTTCGGATGGAGTTGGGCTCGTGCATAGCATTGGTCAAGGTATTGGTTTGTTTGTGGGGTCGGGTTTAGCGATGTAGTTGCATGTTGCAGCATCGTGCCAGTAAGGGTGGACAACCTCGATACAAAAATGAATGTTTTGAAGCAGGGCGAAACAGTACCCTAACTGTTGTAACTACCTTATATTCCATTGTACAGGGTACTCATTTAGGTACCTTTAAAGAAAAACCTGGAAATGTACTAGGTTTCAAAATATATATAAATATTAATACATATAATAAAGCAGAGGCAGAGCACCGAGGTGTCACATAAATTTAGTAAACAATCACAAGGCTGACATTATGTAGGCTTTTGGACATACGCCATTGCTTGAATTTTTTTGGGTTCGGAATTTTTGTGCTGTCATCATTTGAGGTTTTTTTTTTTTCGTTCTGTTAGTCCATTTTTCTTTGTTTTTTCCTTGTTTGTTGACCATATTCCTGTTGTGGAATATTGTGTGGCGTTAAATCCTGACAACAGCAATTTTTGCTTAATTTGTGTTTTTTGTCACTTGTGTTTTTTTTTTGTAGTTTTCTTCTGCAGACATAGAGACAAAAAACACAGCAAAACGAAAAGACGAAACAAAACACAATAGTTTTCCAAAAAACAAAAAGAGAAACGAAAAAACCCCCACAAATGATGACAGCACAAAAAAATATTGAACCCAAAAAATTCAGCACAACAGTCAAAACGAGACAAAAACCTGTCGCACCTGTGTTTCCGTACCATGTGCGTCTCTGCCTGAGGACGGGAGCAGATAGCAGTTCCCGAAACGTCGCTTGTTTCTGTTTTAGAAAACTGTTGTGTTTGTTTCGTCTTTTCGTTTGGTCGTGTTTTTGTCTCGTTTTGACTGTTGTGCTGAATTTTTTGGGTTCAATATTTTTTTGTGCTGTCATCATTTGTGGGTTTTTTTTTTCGTTTCTCTTTTTGTTTTTGTTTTTTTGGAAAACTATTGTGTTTTGTTTCGTCTTTTCGTTTTGCTGTGTTTTTTTGTCTCGTTTCAACTGTTGTGTTGAATTTTTTTGGGTTCGGAATTTTTGTGCTGTCATCATTTGTGGGGGTTTTTTCGTTCTGTTAGTCCATTTATTCTTTGTTTTTTCCTTGTTTGTTGACCATATTCCTGTTGTGGAATATTGTGTGGCGTTAAATCCTGACAACAGCAATTTTTGCTTAATTTGTGTTTTTTGTCACGTGTTTTTTTGTAGTTTTCTTCTACAGACATACATGTGCTAAGCAATGGCGTATGTCCAAAAGCCTACATCAAGTCATGCACTCCCATTGCACAAATCTTTCAAAGATAGAATCACAAGGCTAGCTGATAGTAAAATGAGAATCGGTAAAGTCAAAAGGGAAGACTTGAAATCTGGTTACTGAATTATTATTTTAATAGAAGATATTGTCAGAGACCAGATTATTCACAGTTTCCAAGTATCTTTTGATTTTTATATGAGTTATACATAACTTTTTACACAAGTTTGACACTTATGTCATTGCTGAAAACAAAAAGATGAGCAAAAAATTTAATTGATAGATACAAATATATTAAGTATGAAAATGGCCGGCTGTGGTTACATTATATTACTTTGAAAATGAAGTAAAAATTAGTTTATAAATAAATATATAAATTATTATATGTACACTTTTTCTTACAATCATGTAATAACTATAGAAGTAAATAAAACATGGCTGGCTTTTTTAAGTCTCTCAAGAACACATATTTCTTCAGGTGCATTAATTTTAGTTTAAAGGTCTGCAAATGCTCTAAGTCGATTTGAAGATTAAAAATAAAATGACTTTACATGTTTTTATTTTATTTTCAAAACTTATCTGCATACATGTGGCTACAAACCGAGACAGTCCTGGAGAGGAAAAGAGGGCTATCTGGTGGCACCCAGAGGAAATTTTAAGGCCTGAACTGGTACTCAGCACGGAGCTTGTGGTTAACGCCCGTTACTGGGACCCCACTGTGAAACAGAAGGTCACACAGTGATAAGAAGTAGAAAGGGCAAAAGAGAAAGCCGGTAGAGAAAAATTTTTAGAAAGAGAAAGCCGAGAGAAGGTGTAGAGAGAGTTCCACAAACAACAATGGGGTAATCCATTGATTACTTCAAGTCATCGGGAGAGGCGAGCGCGCATGCAGAGACGCGAGATACAATTCGCCAGAAGAACTAACACAACTAACTCTTTCTACATAATATTTCCATAGTTAGGGAGAGGGAAAAACCCCTTGTTTGAGTGACTACATCTCCAGAAGTAGTTCACAGTCCAAATTACAACAGATGCGGAAACGCACTTAAGTGGTATTCGTGCACACACACATGTCATGCCAATGAAATATTCCCATTAAAATATCAATGTTCCTTGGTAGGAAACAGCGAGTGTATGTGACCGTCATCTGGCAAGGAAGATCTTGCCGCAGGTCGCAGGTGCAGTTGGCAGGTGCAGTGGGCAGGGCAGTGCGTGGCCTCTCCACTACGTCACACATGAACGAATGTGTTCCGGTGCTCTGGGCAGAAGTCCACTGTACATTTCTGGGGTGGAAAAGGAAGGAGTGGAGTGGCATTCAAAGCGAAAGATAAAGCTGATGTGACGTGGGTTGACCGCTAGGTTTGCTAGAATATCGCCAAGGGGAACAAGAGACATTTGTCCACTACCCTAGTAATTACCGGGCTATCTGGCGCTAATTACCTAGCCCGCAAAAACGACTATTTTGTGTATGTAGCCCTATTTCTTTTATAATTCTAGCATCTTGTTAGAATTTTGCCAATTTTCGCCACATGCGGGAGTGCCAAATGCAGATTGAGCTTCGAATCCCAGGATGGGGCTAGTGTATGCTGGCTCGCTTAAGCCATAACAAAATTTCAGGGAAGGAGGGGGTGCCAGGCTGGCTCTAGGTATCTAACCATCAGCCCCAGCATTATTGTACTAGGTACATGGATCAAGTTACATACAAGAAATAAACTGTTACACTGCTTAACTACCTAATCAATGGATATGTCTTACTCCTGGATGATATTAGCCTGGGGAAACTAAAGAAGTACAAACGAATTACTGACAGGTTATTTTATTACAAGAACACACGTTACATCGATGTTACATGTGATATGTTAGGTGCAAACCATGTAATTGTAAACTATGCATGTACACATGTGTCCTAGCTGCAGTCTTTTTGTGAATGGTTACTTGGTTTGTTGTAGTCGGCCAGTACCGTACGTTTTTAAAGTAAACTAAGTGTTCGGTTACGATGTGAGGCCAATGTGACTCAATATTTGTAATTGCAAAAGACATTGCTGATTCCAACAGGTATATGCACACATGTATTAATTTATAATTGCCAGTCCTGGAGGATTTAGGTACAGCCATTAGCAAGTGGATTTAAGTTCCAGGTGTCAGCCAGGAACAGCAGGCTGGTATCTTTGACGAAAATACCAGAGGTAGGCAATCAGGCAGGGGAGGACAGGAGATTTCCCAATGTCTCTGAAAGGGCAGATGCTCATGGTCTCAGAAGATTCGCTGGCGGGAAAGAAATTTCTAGCAGTCTCTGAAGAGTCGCTAGTGGGAAGGAAAGTGCCAGCAGTCTCCGAAGAGCCTCTGACAGGAAGGAAGGTGCCCATTGTTTCAAAGGGATCACTAGCAGGTCATATGAGCGAATAAGGAGAAAATTAAATAGTAACACTCTAACTCCCCAGGTTTACTATTCCCAGATTTCGCTAGGGTAGGGAACTCTGACATGTAAAGCATGTCTGTAAATTGTAATGTAAAACATGTAAAACCAGGCTGTACTTTATCACTGACCTATCTTTAGGTTACATATCTATAATCACTATTTAGGCATTATATATTATGGTATAGGATAAACAATGTACACATGGTAATTACAGATCTCATCTTAAATAACACTTGATAATGTCACAGATCAATGTAAGATTTTATTCATGAATGTTGGCAATTTTCATCTATGGGCGATTGCAATTACCACTTTTCCAAAGATGTGAAGATACGACAGTTGGTCATACTTGGGTCATAGGTATTTTACCTAATGTGATTAAGCACTGGCTGAGGACAAAATCGTGGATATGACAATTGGGATAGGCCTTACATGGAAAAATCGGCCAGGGAGCACACGGGAAAGAAGCTAAATAAGAGGGAGTCGGAGAATGGCTGTAAACACCAGAATGAAGAATCGGCGTATCAAAGTTGTAGCTTCCACAGGAAACAGTGTGTCTGCCCCAGACCGCACTAGACTGATGTTAGGGGCTGGTGTGAGAGTGGGGATAGCTTTATTCAAACACAAAAACCTTACCAGATAAAAATGTTAAATTAAGTTACATTACTGTTAAAAACTAAATACATGGCCTTACCTTAAATATTCTGCTACTTTTCACACAGAGCACTGAACCCCCAGAATTTGAGGTGTGTTTGTATTTTGAGGTGAGGAAGTTTTTTTATTGTTTTAATACTCATGAAGCACACATGGAAAAACAGGTGTTTTCAACCACAAAGATGCACACCTTCTATTAAGAACTTTTATACTTTTGTCTTTCCTGTGCAAGTTGAACGTTAAGACATTATGTATCTAACGATTTAATAATATACTATTTACAAAATAATACGAAAAATAGGTTAAACGGTTTTTAAAATAGCTCTGCTACATTTCTACAGTTATTTTCGCTTATGCGACATAAGAAACAATTTAACATATGTTACCATATTATTTATGTTGCTAACCTAAACTAATCAATAATTTTCACTATAGTTTTAATGTAGTAATTCTAACTTAATTAACCATTAAATTGGTATTACCATTTTTCAAGTACCTATAACTACCCTAAACTAGCATCTCCCTAACTTTTATTTCCTACTGAATAACTATTTTTTAATGCAACAAGCCTATACAAAATGTTTAAAAAAACATTTCAGATGACGAAAAACTGAAAAACTGCTCTTTGTATTTTTTTTGTGGAAACGTCACTTTGCTTCAGGTAGGTACCGTAAATATTAGTTTAATAAAAAAATAATATTTAACTACACAGCAAAATAAATTTTAACATTAAATAAGAAAAATTTATGTTTAAAAATTTAACAATAAGATTGAACTTATCTAATAGTGTAGGCTATGCAGGAAGGAATTTTAAATTTTTTAAATCCCTTTTGTTATTTCAACCTCCAACAGTAATATTTTGTCTCATCAAAAATTGTTCAAACAATTTTTTTTAAATATTGTTGGAGTACTTTCGCACCCCTTACGGTATAATTGCTTGTATCAAAATTTATCTTCACCAAAAGTTCAACATAATATTTAAAAGGTTGCCGTCGTCCGGGTTCTCGTTTTCGAGACCGGGCGTGTATCCTAGCGGGAAATTGGCTCTTATTGAAATTACGTTCCGGGAGGGTGCCAGGTTAGCTCAGCGGCTAACCAAATGTGGGTCTTGTGGGTGCGTTGCCCCTGCGTGGCTCGCTAGGACCTTCGGCGGAGTTCGTGGTTGGAGGAGCCCCTAGCTGGTGTAGGGCTGCTCAATTCAATAACAGACACGAACTCGAGATTTAGATAGTCGTTGGCATGTCGCGCACGGGGGGTGTGGAGTGGCCGTTTAATTAGATGAATTATTACAGTCACAAATTACACTTGCACTACACGTGCACGTCGCACAAAGAATTACCCTACAAAGTTACAATTAGTCTAATATGAGTGCTCTGACGCACTGTCACTATGTTAAGCCCTCACGCCAGTCGAGGTTAAGGGGGAGGTTGATTGGAGGTGGCCAATCCCGAAAATTGTTAACTGGGTGGCGTCCGGATTCACTTGTGGGAATCGCAACCCGCAGTTAAACTAGACACAAAGTTTACTCGTAGTTATCGTCGGTGCCTGTGCACTCGACTTTAGCGAAAGTTCACTGTTAGCGGGAGTCGGCCCGTGCCGTAAAGTGGATTACCCCGCGTAATGTCTCTTGCAGGGAGTTTAAAACTTAAGCGGCTGGGTTAAGCCCTACACCGTAAAAGGACCGGGGACGCACGGGGAGTTAACGTCACGAAGAAAAGAGATTTGGTTTGAATGACTATATTTACCATAAGTACTGTTCGGTGTGGGCAAAGGATGATGGCTCCCCGTGGAACGCACGTCCGCCCCGGTCTGCGAGTCGCTCGGTACTGGCATTTGCCCTTGGCGCGAGGGAAGGTCTCAGCGTTCTCTCGCACCAAAGTTGCTAAAATTTTAATAATAAGAAGCTGAGAGCAGCTCTAAATTCACACATTAAATATTAATCATTAACCTGATAGGCAGATACTCTTTAATAATTATGGTTGACAAATGTATGTAAATTAAGTTTAAATATTAAGAGTCACACCAGAGACTGTTCGTCACTTGCTGACTGCTCCAGTGGCTAGTTACACATAAAAAACAGGGAGGTAATATTTACGTCAACACAACACTATAATTAATTAAGCCTGAACATGGCCGTTTTATAAGAATTCGAGGCCTGGGGCAACAATATTCGGAGCCCCCTACCCCCCTTTTTTTATTGTAGTGATAATTTTAAGATATGAAAAATTCATATTTTAATTCACATGTATGTATGTAATAACTAACATAAAAAAGGATAAGAAGTACCATAATGAAATGCAGCCTGTATTCGCAGAAATATGAAACATATTTATGCAGGGAAAACAAAATAATGTATAACAACAAATTTTCTAGTTGTTATGGAGTAATATTTCATAGCCAACACCCACCCCCAATACTTCTCTGCTTCATTTACGAAAGTCTTAAATCGTTCTCAAATATTTACACAATTTTATGAGTTGCAGATCCCGACCATCAAAATTACATATTTATTAACTCACTTTGCAATGAATTTCTTCCTTGCCTTTTTAGCAGCAAACAAGTTAATGAGTCCATCAAATGAAATGCTGTTCACGAGATCATGTTCTGTAGAAATCAC
This sequence comes from Bacillus rossius redtenbacheri, assembly GCF_032445375.1. Lineage (NCBI taxonomy): Eukaryota > Metazoa > Arthropoda > Insecta > Phasmatodea > Bacillidae > Bacillus > Bacillus rossius. Next base: position 60,800,983 of record NC_086332.1, read on the forward strand.
CGCTAACGAGTTTAATCTCTCTTGTGACATGGTAGATCGGAATTGATTCTTCAGAACTGACAGTTTTGAAAATGATCTTTCACTTTCACAGTTTGTGATTGGTAGTGTCAAATACAAGCGCAGTGCTATTGCTACATTTGGAAATACATCAATTATATCACTGTTATATAAGTGCTGCAAAACCTTTTGTGAAGTGAATAATGTATAACAATGTCTTCAACTTGTTACTCTCTGAGAAATGATGATAAGTGTAATAATTCATTTGTAATAACAGGCTGCAGATCCTTTCTGTATTTTCTGACCAACTCGGTAGCACTAGATTTGAGTTCATCTTCACTTACTGTAGTTAAGTTACAAAGAAACCCAAATGTTGAGGCAATATCTTTGTAGGAAGCAGCTCTCTTCTCCAGTTCCATGCGGAGCTTATCAGCAATGCATAGAAATGTGGAAATTCTGAAATTCTCGCGGGATGTTACAACAGTTGAAAGTTCGTCTTTTCCATCCAAAAACTTTTTATTTTTGGAAGATCTAGTATCTACAAAAGTTTGTAACACTTGGTTGCTTAGTTGTGTTGCTTTAACTTCAATTTCATCAAAATTATTTCGCAAATCGGAAACAAAATCTTTCAAAGAATTCATCAGTTGATGACCAGTTATGACATCGAGTCCAGGCTTCGTAGATGCTTGGTTACTGCACCGAATCTTTCCATAATGTCGTACCAAAATACGGCCATAAAAACAAATTCTAAATATTGCATTTTCTTCATGAGGGAGTTCGCTTCCATTCTTGTGACTTGTGTTTCATTTTTGTCGTTGAACATATCATTAAATGCACAGAAAATCTCATCATAATGAATGACGAGAGTTTTCAATGCATCTTCTCTGCATGACCACCTTGTTTCCGACAAGCTCTTGACAGTGATTTTTGGCTTTCCGCTATTTCCTGTGCTTTCCGAAATAACTCCTTCAAGAACTGACCACCTGTGAGTGGAAGCAGCGAAAAATGAGTACAGCTTTTCTACAAACAGAAACAGTTTTGTTGCATGAATACATTCACCAACACTGTTTTTTCCTACTAAGTTTACTGAATGTGCTGCACATGGAACATACAGCACAGAGCTGTTTATTGATTTAATGTGCGCTTATAGGCCCTCATATTCTCCTGACATGTTGGCTGCAATATCATAGCTCTGACCTCGGCAATCCTGGATATCAATGGTGTTGTCTTTTAGAGTACAGGTTACAACTTCACTTAAATTTCTTCCTGTGTGGCTGTAAATTGGAATGAAACACAAAAACCTTTCCAAAATGTTACTGTTAAGGCCGTATCTAAATACAAAAGATAACTGATCTGTATGGGAAACATCAGGTGTAGAATAACTATCAGTGAATAATATTTGGCCTGTCTTATCTCATTTAGCATGTGTTTCCGAACTTCGTTGCCCATTAGCTCAATGAATTCTTCACATATATCAGAAGAAAGATACAATACATGACCTTTTCCTTTGTTCCTGTGTATACTTAAATGTTCCTGTAAAAAAGGATCAAACTGAGCAAGGAGTTCCAAAATTCCTAGGTAATTACCATTACGAGGTGATCCAAGCATCTGATTATCACCACGAAAAGGAAGACCACGACTGCACAAAATTTTTACAACTGCCACTACTCTAACCAGAACATTCTTCCAGTAATTTGTCTCAGTAGTCACTTGTGCATCGAAATGTGATGAAATTGACATTTTCTTATTTTATCTTGAAACCCATTTTAAAGAACATGCTTTGTGTTCTGCCGTCGCCTGGGTCCTCGCGTTCGAGACTCGGCGGGGTTCCTAGCGGGAAGGCTGTTTTCTTGCGGAGAAATTTGTCCGGGAGAGTGCCAGGCTAACTCAGTGGTTAGCCACGAGGTTGGTCGTGAGGTACGAAGGCCCCTGCGTGGCCCACTAGGAACGGCGGTGGTGGTCGTGATGTTAGGGGTCCCTAATGCCTGCTGCACTACTGGCCCTACACAGCATAGGACGCTGATCCCTAACTGGATTGGGGAGGTTCACAAATAACGTACACGGTTTTGCACTGTCGTTTACACGTCGCGCACGGAGTGTGCGGAGTGGACGTTTAATTAACGTTGGCAATTACACTTGCAGTTACAGTCACACGATTTCCCTACATAAAGTACACTATCATTATACACTCGGCGCTCTGACGCGCCGTCACTAAAATTACGTCCTCACGCCAGTCGAGGTTGAGGGGGAGAGTTTGATTGGAGTCGGCCAATCCCGTAATTTGTGAACGGTGACACGCGGGCCCACCTGTGTGGACCGCGGCTCGCTATTAAATTAATTAAAGTCTTCGATTAGATGTGGCCAGAGCATGTGCACTCGGCAGTTAACTGAAAGTCTGGTATGGCGGGAGTCGGCCCATGCCGTATATTGCACTGCCCCGCGTAATGCGTGGTGTGGGGCGTGTTATGTTTACGCGGCTGGGATAGGCCCTACACCGAAAAAGGACCGGGTGCACACGAGGAGTAATTAAAAAAGGTTTCGAAGTTTGACTATAGTTACCAGAAGGAAGTTCAGTGAAGACAAAGGATGATGGCTCCCCATGGGATGTGCGTCCATTCCGGTCCGCGAGTCGCTCGGTACTGGCGTCTGGCCTTGGTGCGAGGGGAGGGGTGAGCATCTTGTCGCGCCAGAGTTTCTAAAGTTCCGTTATTCGTAAAATATTATGTTAAGAACAAAATGTAAGTGACTCTAAATTCACACAATTAAACTTAATAATTAACTATATATATATATATATATATATATATATATATATATATATATATATATATATATGTATATATGTTTTAGAAATTAGATGTAACAAGTTTATATGAAATAAGTTTGAATAATCTGAGTCACACTGGAGACTGTTCGTCGCTTGATGACTGCTCCAGTGGCGAATGATAAATGATTATTTGGGGCGGTTTTAATTAAGTCACATACTACGTTATTGAAATCAGGCTGAAGGCCGCAAGGGGAGTGCTCACAACTGTTTTACCAAAAAAACCACACGTGAGTGACTCGGGCACTCCTACGTCGCACTTCCCTTGCACGGGGTTGTTAATTAAAAGTGGTGTTATCTTTAATGTGTATTGCATTTACCATGTACGTGACTCGGGTTTTCTTGCCGATTAAGTCATGGGCGTTGATTATACCTTAGTTCTGCAGCGCTCGCCTGTCTCGGGTGGGCCATGGCTAGGGTCGCGTTCCGTTAGCGGGGTCGGATACTGGCGGTTGCAGGTCGGGCTTTAGGGTGGCCTTCGGTTGGACGACGTCAGTTCAATACTGTTTTCATGCTCCCTCAATTTTTCTTCTGTTTTCTTACAATTAGAAAAACCATTTACAAATATGATAGTTTACAATTACTGAAAAGTTTGCACGTAAAGCAAAACAAAATTTCCCGTACATTTACGGTACAATAACCATTTGCTCTCCTGTCGCTCTACATATTCAAGAACTCTCACAAATGCAGATGTTGTTAGTTTACGAGTACATATTGGATATTGCCTAGCAGAAGCTGTGTAGTCTCCATCATTATTACTAAAAAATGTCCGGCCCATTATCAACACAATAACTAATCATTTCGTCAGTGATATTGCCAGGCCATGCTGCAGGATCTTGCTGGATTTCTTCTTTTAACACTGCACTATCAAACTCTACACTTCTTTCAGTCCTAGCACAGTTTCTAGAAGTTATGGAAATTTCTGGAGTTGTGTTAATGAGATTACAATTAACTATTTTAGTTGCTTCTGTGTTTTCTTTAACTTTATCAGAGCTTGAAAGTGGTAAAGTCAAAGGCAACTTACCATCACAATCACATGGTTCTAGTGTTTGAGGAGGTTCATGGTTCTTTGTGAAGAAGGCTGTAAGTTTGGAAGTTTGTTTATTTCTTCTTGTTCTCTTCTTTCTGCTTTACATTTGGAAGCACCACTATTAAATTTACGTACACTCATTTTGTGACATTATTATAAAACACAACCAATTAGCAATTATTATCAAACTAAAACTCTGGTGTAGTATCAAGGTCTGTTTACATTATTCCCGCCTGATGGACTTTCTCTATTGTTGAACACAACTACCAACATGAACATCATAAACAAGTTCGTATGATTCATAAACCAACAAAATCATTAAAAGATGACGCCGACCGCCAATGCTCCTCTATGTCGCATAGACCGCTATGCCTCATCAACATCTCCTAGAGGCATGTACACCGAACGCGCTCGTGCGCGTAGCAAAGTGTAGTTCGTGCGACGAGGTGAACGCCAGGCATCGAGTGCTACGTCGGCAGAAGGATTCACACATTTCCGCGGGAGGGCTGGCGGGGGGGAAGGGGGTTCGCGTGCGGCGACACCGGCAGTGTCCTTCAGGAGCTCGGAGAGGCCGGTAGCCTGCGTGCAACGCGGAACCATCAACTTTGGTTTTCACCGACATGTAGTTTCAATAGTGTAATCTCTTCTTAATCTTTTACGTAAAGTTCCGCGGTCGGCCTCAATTTACCATGAGGTTTTACACTTAATTAAATCAGTGCTCCAATATGAGTGTTCAGCATATTACGTAAGTACTGTGGGGAGTCTACGAGACGTTACGTCGGCGCTTCACGCAACAACTTAGCTTACCGGCTAATTGTAACCGCCGCACGGTAACGTGCTACCAAACGTACTAACGAATCAGTCTCTGGGACACCTCTAGGAATCACGTAGAGTCGCCGGAGACACGGGCCTACGTGCCACTAGCCCAGTATAATAAGTGTTGTGTAATATTGAAGTGTTTGTCCGTTAAGGTATAATTTGTAATGTTAGAGTTTATTTTGTAACCGCCGCATCGTGTGCAAAAGTACGTCCTTCACGCGCATTAAAATCGTGAGCCACCACTGAGGAAGTGGGCTGCGCGTGTGACTAGTCGATTTGGGACAACCGTTACGGCCAGAACGGGCAGCACTATGTATAGGTCTGTGCCGTAATAAACTCATCAGATATCCTCCAGAAACTTTGTGTTCTTCTTCAGGCGACCCGAGTGGCATAACAGCTCGGGGGGGCCCTACTGCGTTAACCCCTTCCTTTTGCCACAAGGCCGAACCCTCTCTGAGATCTCGAACCCAAGTTAAAATCACATAAAAATCATAGGAGATAGCGGGGACGGCGTCAAAATGGCGCCCGACTATTGTGGCTTTCTTTTCTTTTAAATAATTTTCAATTCTTTTAAATTCATAGTGCTTCAAAATATGTATAACAGTAAGGGCTCGTGTAGGAACAAAGAAATTGCGCGAAAACGGACGCGATGCGCAGACGGCCAAAGGAGCGGGCACATGGTGATAGGCGCGCGTCGAGTTACGCGCAAGGTACGATAATGGCGCGCTTCAGGTAACGTGCCAGGCGCGATAACGGCTGTGAGAGCAGAAGTCCGCGCGCCTCACACAGGGATCGGGTGGCGCAGATGCATCGCTGCTGCGCGCATCGACATGAGCCGTGACGGAGCTATGAGCAAGCATAGTGGAGCAACGTTACAAGTCACCATGGGTCACTAAAAATGAACGACTTCCAGGAGGCCTACGAGGCATGGGCAAGCGAGGGCTACCCATGCCCAGGGGACAACTGGGAGTACGAAGAACAGGACGAATGGAAGGAGGACGACACCGCAGCGGACACCGAGGGGCCTGACGTAATCCGGACGCCGCTACGACAGCACATAATGCAGCCTGCATCCCCTACTTCATGCGGCCAACCACCACGCCGCCGTAACAGCCATAACACCGCCCGCGTCATTGACAACCCGGACGTCCGTCCGCAACACGACGCCGCCTCAGACGCCGCCCCCGCCATATGGGGTGGAGACGACATCACCACAGATGGAAGAGATCACACCTGTCCAGCCCCTGTGGTACAATTGGCACGCGGAGACCGGGTGGACACGTCAGGCCGACGCAACACGCCACCTCCGATGCCGCCCCCACCATATGGGATGGAGATGACATCACCGCAGATGGAGGAAGCCACACCCGTCCAGCCACTGTGGTACAATTGGCACGCCGAAACCGGGTGGACACATCAGGCCGACTCAAACCCGCCACCTCCGGCACCACCGAATACGCCGCCGCCCCCAGCCACTGAGAAAGCGACTGGCGCGGCTGTGCACACCGAGACAGCCACAGGGAGATGCAGCCTGGCAGGCAGCCAGGTCGCCGATAACACGCAGCATCACTGCGGATCCAACACGCCACCTCCGGCACCGACGACGATGCCGCCCCCAGCCACTGAGAAAGCGACTAGCGCGGCCGTGCACACCGAGACAGCCACAGGGAGATTCAGCCTGGCAGGCTGCTAGGTCGCCGATCACACGCAGCATCACTGCGGATCCATCACGCCACCTCCCCCACCACCGACGATGCCGCCCCCAGCCACTGAGAAAGTGACTTGCGCGGCCGTGCACACTGAGACAGCCACAGGGAGATGCAGCCTGGCAGGCAGCCAGGTCGCCGATCACACACAGCATCACTGCGGATCCATCACGCCACTTCCGGCACCACCTACGAGGCCGCCCCCAGCCACTGAGAAAGCGACTGGCGCGGCCGTGCACACCGAGACAGCCACAGGAAGATGCAGCCTGGCAGGCAGCCAGGTCGCCGATCACACACAGCATCACTGCAGATCCATCACGCCACCTCCGGCACCACCGACGATGCCGCCCCCAGCCACTGAGAAAGTGACTGGCGCGGCCGTGCACACCGAGACAGCCATAGGGAGATGCAGCCTGGCAGGCAGCCAGGTCACCGATCACACGCAGCGTCACTGCGGATCCATCACGCCACCTCTGCCACCACGGAAAACGACGACACCGCCCCCAGCCACTGAGAAAGCTACTGGCGCGGCCGTGCACACCGAGACAGCCACATCGCGACCCAGTCCGGCAGACAACCAGGTTGCCGACGCCATGCCACAATGCACCGAGGCGGACTTGCCAGCCAAGATGCCGCCGTCCCCGACGCCGCCGCCCCCAACTGCCGTGAAGGCTCTCGGGGGGTTCACGCAGTGCCAACCGGCCGGCGTGTCACTTCTGCCCGCCGCGCACGTCACAGAGGGCGTGTCACATCCGCCCGCCGTGCACGTCACAGGGGGCGTGTCACCTCTGCCCGCCGCGCACTTCATAGGGGGCGTTCCACTTCTGCCCGCCACGCACGTCACAAGGGGCGTGTCACTTCCGCCCGCCGTGCACGTCTCAGAGGGCATGTCACCTCCGCCTGCCGCGCATGTCACAGAGGGCGTTTCACCTCCGCCCGCCGCGCACATCACAAAGGGCGTGTCACCTCCGCCCACCGCGCACATCACCGAGGGTGCACTGCCGCACTCCTCTGTGGGCACGCCACCTGCACATGCCATGTGTGCCGTTGAAGGCGCTACGCCGCCTCCTCATGTCAAACGCACCGCTGAAGATGCCGCAACGCCTTCGCACATCAAGCGCGCCACTGAAGGTGCCGCGCCGCCTCCGCACGTCAAGCGCACCGCTGAAGGCACCGCGCCGCCTCCGCACGTCAAGCGCGCCATTGAAGGCGCCGTGCCGCCTCTGCACGTCAAGCGCACCGCTGAAGGTGCCACGGCACCTCCGCACGTCAAGCGCGCCGCTGAAGGCACCACGCCGCCTCCGCACGTCATGAGTGCCGTTGAAGGCGCCGTGCCGCCGTCGCCTGCGACGCGCGTCACCATGGGCGCGCCGCCGCCTGCCGCTGAAGGCGCCGCGACGCCGCGGCCGCCCACCTCGGCCGCCAATGACGCTGACCCACAGGTACCCGACGCCGCCCCATGGACAGCCGCCCCGGGTGTACCAGGTCAGTGTGCCGGCGTATCTTTAAGTGTGTGTGTAGTGAGGCGTTGATGCACATAGCAGTCTCAGAGAAGGGGGGCTTTTGACGCCGACCGCCAATGCTCCTCTATGTCGCATAGACCGCTATGCCTCATCAACGTCCCCTAAAGGCGTGTGCACCGAACGCGCTCGTGAAGGGGGGTCGCGTGCGGCGACACCGGCAGTGTCCTTCAGGAGCTCGGAGAGGCCGGCAGCCTGCGTGCAACGCGGAACCATCAACTTTGGTTTTCACCGACATGTTGTTTCAATAGTGTAATCTCTTCTTAATCTTTTACGTACAGTGACGCGGTCAGCCTCAATTTGCCATGAGGTATTTCACTTAATTAAATCAGTGCTCCAACATGAGTGTTCAGCATATTACGTAAGTACTGTGGGGAGTCTACGAGACATTACGTCGGCGCTTCACGCAACAACTTAGCTTACCGGCTAATTGTAACCGCCGCACGGTAACGTGCCACCAAACGTACTAACGAATCAGTCTCTGGGACAACTCTAGGAATCACGTAGAGTCGCCGGAGACATGGGCCTACGTGCCACTAGCCCAGTATAATAAGTGTTGTGTAATATTGAAGTGTTTTGTCCGTTAAGGTATAATTTGTCATGTTAGATTTTATTTTGTAACCGCCGCATCGTGTGTAAAATTACGTCCTACACGCGCATTAAAATCGTGAGCCGTCACTGAGGAAGTGGGCTGCTCGTGTGACTAGTCGATTTGGGACAACCGTTACACCCAGAACGGGCAGCACTATGTATAGGGCTGTGCCATAATAAACTCATCAGATATCCTCCAGAAACTTTGTGTTCTTCTTCAGGCGACCCGAGTGGCCATAACAGCTCTGGGGGCCCTATTGCGTTAACCCCTTCCTCTTGCCACAAGGCCGAACCCTCTCTGAGATCTCGAACCCAAGCAAAAATCACGTAAAAATCACGTAAAAGTCATAGGAGGTAGCGAAGACTGCGTCAAAGAAATAAAATCATTACTGCAAAAACAAAATTAATAGCTTTAAAATCTCACTAAAAACATATTTAGTTGCACAAATAGATTAAAACAGGGATATTGATTGTTGTTCGTCAATCTTACATTAAGAAGTTTTACGCGTACATTAATTACATGACATCTGTTGGAACTAAAACGAATCACACATCACATTAATCGACCTCTCGAATCGAACAATAGCACCCTTAGCGCCACAATCGCTGTTGTGGTATGTAATGAATCCGCTCGCTTTGTCCGCACCACAGCAGTTATCGGCGACCGGCGTCGATGTCGGCGACTTACTCAGTAGTTATAAATAAAATCATACAAGTTACAGCACGGTGTGGTTTTATTGTGGTCTCATGCTTTACAAAACTAAATAAATAGGTATCTAAATTTAAAGACAAGTTATTATTACGCCAGATATAAAATGGGAATTCACTTTAAATAATGACATATTTTTTAAATAAAATTGGAGCCCCCCCAGAATGTGAGGCCCGGGGCAATTGCCCCCCCCCCCCCCCTCCAAGACAAGGCCCTGAGGCTGAAGGCCTCAAAGGGGGCACTCACAAACTTATTAAGGTAAGTTCACACGTGAGTGACTCGGGCATGCCTGCGTCGCACTTTCCTTTATGCGGGGGTTTTAATTAATAGTGGAGTTGTCATTATTTATGTTTGATTATTAGTGAACTGGTGTCGAGGTGTTTAACTAATTAAACACAGCCCTTGATTCTACCTTTGCATCGAAGGCTCGCCTGACTCGGGTGGGCCATGGCTAGAGGTGCGTTCCGTTAGAAGGGTTTGATACTGGCGGTTGCAGGTCGGGCTTTGGGATGGCCTTCGGCCAGACGACGTCAAAGTTAAAAATAATTAAAAATGGATATGATAGTATACAGAGTACGGAAGTTATATTTTTTTCTTTCCAACATTTTTTTTCTATTCCTTGCAGTAATGTTTCGTCTTATCAAAAATTGTTTCAGAAGAAAGTTTTACTTAGTTTTTGAAGATTTACAATAAATTGTAACAGATTTAATAGGGAAGGCAATTATAAATTTATTTCTCCTGTCATCACCCGGGTTTTGAGGTCGCAACCCGGGGACGACCTAGTGTGTAGTGAGTTGTTTCTATGCCAAATTTAACATGTGGGCGCCAGGCTAGCCCGTGTGTCTAGCCGTTGTTGAAGACACGGGATGGTAGAGGAGGGTGTGGTTCGTTAGCCCCAGCGTGTTAACTAGGTCCGTAGGCTGTGAGTTGGTTTGCAACACACCATATGCGGAGGGTCGGTTGAGGTGATTACTGGTTTGAGTGAAATAATTGACTGCAAAATCCGATTGGTGGATTTTATTACGCTCTGTGCATGTCACTTAATTTTGCCATGCCGCAAACACTGTTTACAAAGTTGATGCCGTCCCCGCTTTATGTCCTAAAATTATGCTAATTAAAATGTTAGAAAGGAAATTTAGTCTCAAGGGCGGGATTCTTTGCCTCGTGGCTGCAGGCAGGGACCCGTCGACAAAGGGCCCCCAGGGCTGTTAAGGCCTCCCAGGGTGCCGTATTAGTTAAATACACACGTGAACTTGATTATTTTATTACGGAAACACACGTTACAGAACTTCTAGTCGCACAAGGTACTTTCACGCGACTGGCCGTATCGTCGTGAACCTCCACCCTGCCCACACGGCCCTCGAATGGCGGCACTGATTAATGTCTCACGGAATCCCGAAGACTAATCCATCGCGGGGTGCAGGCTAATCTGAGTTATGGTGATGGCGAATCGTGACGCGGCAAGACTGATGCCTGGCACATGATAGTCCGTAAAGCACTTAATACGTGAATATGCTGATGACTGCGAGAGAGTTTACAAAGAACACTAATTAAACTTAGACGTAATGATGACGGCAAACACTAATATTAACATGGCAATTAACACTAAAGTCCTTATGAGCGTACTTCAGCTCGGGGTGGATTCGGCTCTTTTACTCCTGATAATTACGTGACACAAGGCTGGTACTCGCAGTGGCATGAGCCACGTTTAAGCTGGGGACGATCGCGACAGGGCCCAGCGTGGCCTCTCGTCCGTTCGTAAATTGGTTTACGCGTTTGGCGCAATGCCGCCCTGCGTGGGCAAAGTACTAACTCTCTGTGGGGAGATATTATGGCGTGAAGCGCAGGCACCACGGCGGGCTGCCTTGAAACACAATAATTACGTAGTACGTTAAAAGACCCGTAGTCGGGTCGCATACTATAACTAAGGACCGCACGACATTTCGTACGGCCGTTTTGGGCCGACCGGGGAGCTGTGGAAAGATAATTCGGAGATAATTACCTATTGATGCTAAACGTGGAAACTGGCGCGAAAGTTGGATGCTCCCCGTGTATGGGGCGGCCGGCCCGGGTGAGTGCTGTATGGTGACTGGCTCCTCTCCCTGGCCACCCGGCCAGGGAGGGGAGGAAAACCCGCGGGGGGAAAACGGAGCGCGGGAAGGCGATGCTGGCCAGTTTTGTGAACAGAAATAATTTATAAAGTCATTAATTAATTAAAAACAATTATTATACTTATTAAAAGTTTTAGTTTCTGTTTGATAATTGATTTACATGTGCACTGGGTACCTGATGCGCATTGCCACACCTGGCCGGGCACTTTGAGCATTTAGCTGGCCGTGACTGACGTCACGCCGTTCGAGGCCCTGCACTAAGACACACACGCGGGCGTGTTCGTAGCACTGGCACTGGCACTGGCTCAGGTGTTGAGGACACATAACGGCCTGTGCTCTAAGAGGGAGCACCGACGGCGAAGCCAAAATACACAATTATATTCGACACGTTGCACTAACACTTTACACTGACACGTTAATTAAAATAAAGTACAAGGCAGAGTACCTACTCTGCTTACGCTAATTGTCCACGCTCCCTAGCGGCAGTTATTTGTTGTGTCTCGGCTGGAGTCGGCCAGCCCCGTAAATTATAATTAAATTGACACTTCACATGTTCGCTAATTATTAAAGTTTGTGACCGGCAGGCGTTTGCGCAGTTGTATTAGCAAAAGTTCTGTGGTCTGGAGTCGGCCAGATCCTTTATGCTGTTACTCGCGTGGCGATATGAACGCGTCATGGGAGTGAAATGAAAAGCGGCCGGGTTAAGCCCTGCACCATAAATGGTCTAGGGACTCGCGGAGGGTGACTGAAAAGGGTTTTGAAGAATTGAATAACTACCAGTATGACGATCAGTGAAACAAAGGTGATGACACTCCGCGGGACGAACACGTCCGCCCTAGACCGCGAGCCGCGAAGAACGTCCGGGGGAACATGACGCCAGGGAGGGAGTCATTGTTCCCTCGCGCCAAAATCTCGAATTTACCGTTATACAATATAAGCTGGAAAACTTACGTGCTAATTACATGTCACTCTTGTTTTAATTAGATTTAAGGCTACTCTCAACTGGTTCTGTGTCTATTGAATTTGTGGCCACACAATTAGCCGATAAAACATTCTAAAGTGGAGCTCCAGTTCGCGACTGTTCGCTTATTATTCAAACACTCCCCTCGCTGCACATTTTATAATTAATTACGACTATGATGCACTCACTCGGTTTTCCGCTATAATTAAGGCCCCAGGCCGCACGGGAAAGAATTTGCGTTAGCGAATTGGGATGCCCTTAGGGGGCCAACACACACACACACTAAGACGTACCATTACCGGCACTTAACTTTGGGTAATTATACCTGATGAGTTTAATGGGGCTTAATTTTCTAGCATCCTTGCTAGGTGAGTATGTTTAAGTTACAGGGCGGGAGGGTTGTTCCTTTGACTCGTGTTGGTTCGGCGAGGGGTGCGTTCCACCAGCGGGGGCCAATACTGGTGGGTGGAGGCCGGGCTTTGTGGCCTTCGGCGGAACGACGTCACTCCTTTAAACCCTGCTTTATCCACCCCTTGCAGTTATAATCTGTGATATTAAAAATATATTATGAAAATGATTTGGTATCGATCTAACAAGATGTAACAACTTTATACAGATTAGATATTATATTGGTTTTCGAAGGGAGTTCGTAATCATGTTACTGTCAATTGAATCAAATGTGTAATGTTATAAAATTTCATACATTTATTCTAAAAGTATGTAACCTATAATTTATTTTTGATATTTTACTTTCTACGAATCACTTACAAACAAATAGGTAACTAAGTTGATTTAGTATTAAAAAAAATAGTAGACATAGGGTTAATGAGATTGAATGTGAAATTCCAGTAACATAACATTAAAAGTATACGAGTGAATTGGGTTTTGCTTTAATGTAAGGCTAACAGGCAACGTAGTTAAGTTCTTATAAAGTGTTTGTTTATTCATCAATAAAATTAGACATTGATTTCCTAATATAATAGGTTAATTTTTCTTGTTCAAGTTACTTGTGATTCTGTAATTGTATCTTATTAGAAGTAAAACATATGTCACAAAACCTACCATGTATGAAATAACCAAACCAATGGCCTTTGCTATATATTATATATATTATAACAATTATATAAACAAAAATATTATTGATACAATTTTTCTTAACATGTGACTAAAAAAATTTTGGTACCTATATGACAATATTTGAACCACAGATACAATGTTGTCGTAGGCTGGTCGACTAGTCCCTGAAATGTTACTATTTTGCCGGCTACTCAGGGTTCGGTAGAAGGGGGCTCCGGCCGCGTGGCCGAGGGACCTAGTCTCCAGAATTGAAAATTAAAACAACAATTTGAATAAAGTTTCCTGGTAATTTATGCACATTAGGATGAATACTTTACATGGGGCTGTCGCGCATCCGCCTGTGACTATCTCTATTGGGCAAAGCCCGGTTCCGCGCAATTTTATAACACTGAAATTAGGGACGTCCCACCCGTGACGATAGTTACCCAAGTGGCAAAGATTCAAATTCGCTATGACTCGCGTGCTATGATAGCTGTCTGACTGAACAACACATTGACCGGGAAGACACGTAAAAACACAGTACTGGTGATGGAGAACGTCCAGTTTACAAAAATAATCTGCGACATGCAAAACCTGTGATGAGAACACGCATGAGAAAATGACAAGGTAAAAACGCGACTGAATGACAAGGTAAAAAACCGCGACTGAATGACAAGGCGACTGAAAGCGGTAATTACTCCTGCACGGCACAACCCGAAGCTACTGCTAATACCGCGCCCGTTCGAATCCACTCTCACCGTCCCAGAGCGACGTCGCTCGTGCGTCCGTTGCCTCGCATGCCGGGTCCACGACTGCCTTCCACTCCCCTGGCGCGCCCGAGCGCCCGTATCTCTCCCCTCTCCGCGAGCCCGCGGAACACGCTGATTGGTCACAGATGGAAGCCACGGCCTTGGCGCCCAGTGAACAAATAAAAACTTACAGAATACCTACATAAATCTACAATAAAAAATTAATTACAATAAAATATAAACAAAATAAATTATATACAAAAAACATAAAACAAAAATATATTTTCAATAAAATAAGATGTCAAATCCTGTAAACAAAGAACACGTTGCACATCACCTACACTTGCATAGCACTAAACACGCAAGAGATGGCACTGGCGAGGCATAACGGCCTGAAGGAGCCAGAGAGACACTTGGGTCGACGTCATTGTCACCCTTCAATCCGTGTCTGATACCGATCACTCTAACTATTACACTACCGAAGTTCTAAGGAACTTGAGAGGGAGATTATGTATTCTTATTGCGAATGCCACAGTTTTTTCTATTATTTTAATTGATTCTGGGTGTCACGAATGTAGATTTAATTTTTCTGTTGGTGATATGAACTTTATCAACCATCATTAAACTCGTCGCCTTCCACATCCATTGTACCTACTCGTTCTGTAATTTATATGTAAATAAATGGGTTCTTTCAGCATTTGAAAATGTAAGCACCAGTCACAACCAAACACTAACCACATTAGAACACATATCAAATTGCTTCAGCACTTCATATAGGTTTTATATGAGTTGAAAAATACAAGGCTCACGAGTATCAACTATTTTATACACTACGATCTAAACAAGCAATTGGTTGAGACGTGTCTGCAGTTGTCTTGGCAAAGACGGTCTTATTCGTTTTCTTAAGCTTAGCAACTATGAAACATGCTTATTCGATGGTGTTCTCAAGCAACGAGTATGATACAAGAGAATGCCCTCTCGGAAATAAGAAATATGGGACTATCATAAGATGGTCTTCATAAAGACTGTCTTGTTTGCGATCTCTTGAGACAATCTCAAGAAACGTCTGTCGCACACATATATTTAAATATTAAGGCATATAAGAATTTATTGACGAAGGAATTGCTCAGGATATAAATATGAATACCACCCCTAATGAGTATATGAAAAAACCAAAGTAGTCTGAATGTAGTAAATAGAAACAGTAGATTTTCTAGTTAGTGTTTATTATTTTGAATTCAATACTAAATACCAATGGTTTTACAGGCGAAACTACTATTTTAGCACCCCGTCTTTATTTACTTAAGGCATTCTACTTTATTGTGTTATTTTCTTAAAGAAAATCAAGTAAAACTACATAAAAATATTGTGACTTAAAAACATTTGAAACCAAGATGGTTACTAATAACCTAGGTTTTATAGTGTGCGTGTTTACAATTTATTTGTTCGTTTCGTATGGCGAACGAATAATGTTGGCAATGATCGCTAGGTCTACCATCAAATCTATTTATACCTCTATGTCATTTAAATTATTGGTTGCTTTGTTTGTTTTTACCTTATTGTTTTAGAGATTTTAGAAATGTACAATATATATGTGTATCAGTCTGTATGTTTGTCTTAAATTACTGATCTCATATGATTCTGGGTTATACTTAATGTAACCGTTTTGATATTGATTTTGTTAGCTGTTGCTTGACAATCGTTGGACTATAATTACCGGTTTTTTTTTTCTTAGTGCATTTTAATTTTGCTAATGATTGTTTGTGTGCGGTAAAAAAAAGTGAAATTGTTCCTTTGTTTCGTTCGAAAAATTAAAAATATTCCGGTAATTTCATAAAACATTTTATTTAACTGTAACTGGTGTTAATCATCTGTGGTAAGAATTTGTTTTTCAATTGTAGTTATTTTTTCTGTTACATAGAGAATAATGATTTTTTTTTTTTGTCATTTGATTAATTAAGTATTTATAAATAATTATTCATGTAATTGAAAGTACTAAAATAAGTTATTCCTGTTAATTATTTTGTGTTTATTAACCTAGGTTTGTGTTTTTGGTGTGTAATATTTTTGTTTATTGTTTATGTTATGTATAATTTGGTTTTCATTTTCAAAGTGAACCTTTTGAAGTGGAAATGGTAAAGGTTAGTTGTTGCATGTATCCAACTTGATCCCGGAAGCATTATCCTATGTTCATTAATCCTGTGAGGTCATTCTGTATGAAATCAACACACAAAAAAAAATTTTAGGTAAATATGTATTGTACGGATTGGCGCCAAAAAAAATCGTACAAATATGAAATAACTTTCATTATATGCTCTTTTACGTCCTCTTTTCAAAACCGCCTGCGGAGATTAAAAATTCCAATTACTTTTGGAGATATCGCCGTTCTTATTTTGCAATACAAGCCCTATGTAATCATTCAACAGACGCGATTTTATATTTTGCCGTGTGTGCGTGAATGCCTAAATAACAGAAATTTTCCATTAGGTAAGGTTAGTTACATGATAAATACTTCAAAATAAACGGAAATTAAAAATAATATCAATTAATTTTACTTGTGTAGTTTTAAGTATTTATAATGTAACTGACCTGACCTAACAAAACGGGACAAAGGTAGATTAGGTCAGGTCAGCTACAGTATAAATACTTTGGAACTGAACGGACATTAAAAATAATAAAAATTAATTTTAATGGTTGTTTAGTTTTAAAGTATTTATAATGTAGCTGACCTGACCTAACAAACCGGGAAAAAGGATGAACAGTAGGAACTCACGTAATTTTCTTTTTACGTGATGTAGTCGCGAAAAAAAAAACATAATAATACTTGTAAACAAGCAACAATGGTGAAAACGCGGGAAGCCTACGATTCACTCATCCTTCTGGACATACCCCGAATACTCACGTTGGCAAGCCTTCTTTCAACAGACGAGAGGCAAACGCCCGATCGTGCATTTTCGGTTTTTTTTTTTTTTGTTTATTGTAAATAAATATGCAACTCATGAAAACTAATGGTCAATTAGGTTATATTAGCTACATTATAAATACTTCAAAACATTGTGGATGGTTGATTTGGTTAGGATAGCTACATTAAAAATACTGTGAAATCATGTAAACGGTTTCCTAGCGCTGGATAGCTGCATATTAAAATGTTATTTGCTAAGCAACCATAAAATGATTTTACAGTTTTTTTAATGTAGCTATACTTACCTAATATAACCAACCATCTACAATGTTTTAAAGTATTTTTAATTACTTCTTGCTAATTTTAAAAAAAGAAGGCTTGCCAACGTGAGTATTCGGGTATGTCCAGAAGGATGTGTGAATCGTAGGCTTCCCGCTGAAGGCCGCATCAGTGCACAACATGAAAATTAAAAAATTCCATATCTCCTAAAGTATTTGGAATTTCTGATCTCCGCCGGGTTTAATGAAAAGAGGAAGTTAAAGAGCACAGAATAAAGGTATTTTCGGATTTTTAAATTTTTTTTTTTAAAAATCGCCAAAAAATTAATATTAGAAAATTCGATATCTCCAAAAGTAATTGGAATTTTTTATCTCCGCAGGCGGTTCTGAAAAGAGGACGTAAGATAGCATATCATGAAAGTTATTTCATATTTGTACGATTTTTTTTGGCGCTAATCCGTACAATACATATTTACCAAAATTTATTTGACCACCTGAGAATTTGATGAAATTTGGTATGAAGGTTGGCCTCACAGAAGATTAAGAAAAATGCTGATTTATTTTTTTTCAAATGTCTCAAACTGTTTTAAACTTACGGCTATGTGGGTTTGTAAATTTTCCTAAAATCCGCCAAAAAAACATAACTGACATTTTTAAATCACCTTAGCTTTTCGCCTAATTGAGCTAGAGAGATGGGAGTGGTGACATTTTTCTCAGTTTTAAATGCTCTTTCTTTTGATGTATAACACAACATTCTTTATTATAAAAAGTCTTTGAGAAATCAAATTCAAAAATTTGATTTTATCAAAAAGTCCATTTATGAAAATTTTTTTTAAAAATTTCTTTAAATAGTTTATAGTTTTGGTAGTCTAAGTGATTCTCAAAATTTCAAAGTGGAAGGCTAATGGGTGCATAGTTAAATAATAATTTTAAAAAAGGGTATTTTATGAAACTGTTAGCTTACCTAGTACAGATTTCTTTACTATATTACATTAATCATGAACTTAAAATTAAATATTTAACACTTACATCTTAGGCAAATGTTATTCAGAACTTTATGATTTGTGAAGTTTTTATGGCTTCTTCAGATGTTATTACATACCTAAATCCTTCCTGTAGGAGTAGTGGGATTAACTAAAATTAAAAGGATTACTGTGATAATTCATAATAAATAGTTTAGGACTTCACCACATATTCACATAATTATTTTTACATGGCATTAAACTGATAAATAATATGAAATGAAAATATTAATGTAATAATTCTAAACTTACCAGTCCTTGTCTTTCACTGGAAAACGTAACACCGATGTGTCTCATGCACTGTTCCTCGCATTCGGATTACCCCTGTTTGCACATTTCTTACCCTTTAGAATGTTTGACATTCTAAAATTATCAATGCGAAATAAAGTTTGAATAAGTAGGCATTTAAATTTTAAAATCAAACCATATTTAACCTTACACTGACTGTAGGCTCAATACAAAGTTTTTAGGAGCTAATTTTCATGTTAATCAGGTACAAAATCCCTCCGTTCAGTGATCATAGTGGTGATTTATTCTGGCCTGGGGTTTCATCATTCTCACAGCAGCGGTAAGGAAAGCTTCTATTTAAGGTCGCCTAATGGTGCTGATACTCCTAACTGCATGTGGGAAGGGTGGAGAAGTGTGGTGGCATGACTTGGCTGGTTTACCTAATAGAGCTGAAGACAGCTAGAGGCGTACACTACCTATACCTAACGATTAAAGCGATCGCTTTGACAGAGCTTGCTACTACTACAATTATTCTGTGAAACAGACCAGAAAATTTAACCTGGGCGGCGTCTTCTACACAATATATATATTCAATTATGATATATTACTCTATTTTTAATTTAAATTTATTTTGCATCAATTTTTTAAATGCTTGTGAAGCAGGAAAAAGAAAATTCTTTGTGTTTGGATTGAAATTGAAATATATCAATATTCGTGCATAATTTGATATTCAATTTCAATATTAAAAAAAAAAACAGAATTCTAACTATTAGAATAAATTAATAAGTAATCAAATGCAAGCAACAGCAGCATATGTATTGCACAATTTTGCTAATATAGCCTTCATTGATGAATCCCTAGCTGTTGCTGCAAACCTAGATCTAATAGATAAATTTAGGAGATTGTTGTACTCGTGGCACATAAGAGGTATGCATATGTATAACCAGGGGCCTAAACAAACCTAGGATTCATTTTGTTGATAAATCACAGAATAAATAGTGTATCCACCTGTCAGTCACAAAGTTTCGTGTACCACTACTACTTTTCCACACATTTGTGAAATCTTTTTTCACATGTTCTTCACTCTTCATCTCCTAATGCAGGTGCTGTCATACATTGTTAAAATTAGGAAAAATTTATTTTTATGTGCATAGGTCAGGGGTCGGCAACCTTTTGAGTCGGAAGAGCCAAAAATTACAATTTACAAAATTTCCAAGTTTTTAAAGAGCCACTAAAATTTTTCCTCCCAACAATAAATAGTAGATACTTGCATAAATAAAGTTTTTTGATAAAAAAATTAATCTATTTATTTATAAGAAAAATTTATTAATATATAAGCCTATCTGTTGGGTGGGCCCGTAAGTACTAGTAAAACGAAAACCTCGGGCGGATGGATAGCTTTGCATTGATAATTTAATTGCTTGATGACATATTGTTTAGTAAAATATAACAAGCATGGAAAAAAAACCAGGCTTACTACTGGTTTGTAATAAAAAAGTATTTTCTGTATAAATGACCTGGTGATGCAGTATTTCTGGTACGGAACTAAAGAGCCGCAGCTTCACATCCAAAGAGCCGCAAGTGGCTCGCGAGCCGCAGGTTGCCGACCCCTGGCATAGGTGTATTTGACACAGACAACTGAGTATGATTCTCAAAATGATGCCATGCGTAGTTTGACTGCTGTATGAAACAGTGTGTTGCCAATCTCCCCAGAACAGAAACAAATCGGGTGCTGTTTTCCAGCCAGTGTATCGCATTAAAATGTATAGTTTAATATTTATACTTTTCATTGTTTTAGCACCCATCAGAATAGGAATATGCATTTTTGGAATTGGTTTTAAAAATGAGATTATCTTTTCTGTCTGTTAAAAGATACAGTAGCTATATTTCACAAGAAAAAGAATTAAAACCTAGGCAAAAAGCTTTTACTTGTTAGTTTAAAATGTGCAGAACATTAACCATTAACAATATTTTTATTGTTTTGAATTTTTCTGTTTTTGTAAATTGTAGTGCTCTTGGTGACGTAAACAATGGCCCAGAACACAGTATGCGAAAATGTAAGTATTTTTTAATGTGTTTCACATTATACTGTAGAGTATGTATTTTTTTACATAGTCATATTTTTTGA
The DNA here is from genome assembly GCF_032445375.1 of Bacillus rossius redtenbacheri. Lineage (NCBI taxonomy): Eukaryota > Metazoa > Arthropoda > Insecta > Phasmatodea > Bacillidae > Bacillus > Bacillus rossius. The sequence continues at coordinate 60,821,614 of NC_086332.1, forward strand.
ACTACTTCAGTTTTTTTTTACACCACTGCAAGTGTTTTATTTTTAATATTCAGTGACTTGATGTTGAGTCATAGGTTGATACATATATGTTTGTAGTAAATTTCCATTTAGTTGAATGCAGTATATCAGTTGAAAAATGTACTTTAAATATCATAATATATACCTTGTTTGTAACCTCAGTAAGCTAATTTTTATACTAAAAAATACCCATAATTTATATAATATTTAATTAATATTTGACGTATCCTTTGAATTAATTTGTCAGCACACAACACACCAGTTTATTTAAACATAATCTTGCCCATAACTTTTAGAACAGTCACCAAAGTCACAGTTATTCTTCAGAGACAGTGATAGTGATATAAGTTTGGTTCCCTTTGTCTCAGGTGTGATATGTTCAGGTTGTTGTTTTCTACTCACCTACTATGTTTATACCTACCTACTGAAGTTTTGTTATTTTTACTTACTGCCCTGCTTGTCATGATAATTATACAGAGTGCATCATTCTAAATCATTCATTAAAATATTAAGAGGACAATACCTGGGGTAGGTATGAGGTGTAGGCTTAGTTCATAATAAATTCATTGTAATACATAGTTTGTTGTTAGGTAGTACTTAGCTTCATTTTGATTTTATGATTCTAGTAGACTTGCATATACAAATTGAAATGCTTCAGTAAATGATGTTCATGTCAGGAATCAAATGAGAACATGCCAACAGAAGGGATGTCTCAACTCAACTCTGATGTAGTACATGTTGATGTTAAAATGGACTCGCCACCAGAGACCTTGATGGAATGTGAAAATGGTCAGAATCGCAAAGGAGAGAAGAGATCGCTGTCGCCACATAATGATGGTGAGAACTTGTAATATTCTTTAATTTGACTTAAATCTTTCTATGAGCTTAAAGTAGGTCCACCTAATGGTGCATAGTCCTACTAAAAACTAATTAGAAACACAATAGCATGATCTTTTCCAGTTACTTGAATTGAACAGCATTCAATAAAGGCTTTTATTTTAACCAATAGTCATGTGAGAATTTTTTATGTAGTTGTTAAACTTGATAAAAAAGAATAAAGTAATAAAATAGAAACTAACATTTAGCTTGTTATTGTGTTTTTGACTTTTATAGTTAATTGTGATCCAAATTAGCCCCTCGTGACTCCCTGTAGATAATATTTACATGATAAAAAAAACAAGACTGGTAACTCCAATTTTATTTATAGTTGTAACAATATGCATAAGGGTCATTCCATGAAAGATGACCCAAGTATAAAAAAAATTAAAATATTTAAAATTAATTGTACAGTGCATTTTTGTATTACTTAATAATCCTTTTACTATATATGCAAAATTAAAAAATTATTTGCACAGTTAAAACTTTATTTTCCAATGTTAGACTTTAGTGCTAACAGTACTGTTGCCAAAAAGGGAAAAGTACATCTCCATATTGACTACCCTGATTATCTTCCTGTTTGAGTTATGTCCATTGTTTTATGTAGACCATACTGTACAGATGTGGAAGTATTTTTAATACCATTTTGGACCAAATCAGGTGAGCATATATTGCACAGCATAAAATGAAAATATGTAATGATTTTGTGTCACACACGCAACACAAAACATGGTTAAATTAGTTTTTACAAACAACTAATTGACATATCAATGTGAAACTTTCTAGAAGTGAGGTGTGCCACATGGCCTACATTTTACTATAACAAAGTTTTCTGGCAACTTTTATATTTTTAACTGGAAGTAGTGTTGCGTGTGTGACACCGTCAAATACAAGCTTTATAAGCTTGCAACTCCAACAACACAAAAGAGATGCATTCTGGTTTGATTTCAACTATGAACTAACCTAAAAAAAAACTTGTAACCAAGAGGATTGCATGTAACACAGTTTCTATTTGAACACCAACATTAAATTTAAATGACCATTTTTGCAAATGCCTTTGTGTGTTACATGCTGTTATTGGTTAAAATTTATTTGAGGTTAATGTTAAATCTATAACTGGTATTGTTGCAGAAGAACTATGACATCTACGAATAGGTCACAGGCTTTTAGAGAAAGGCTTAAACAAGACCCAGCGAAGTATGAAGCATACTTAAGAAAAGAACGTGAAAGATTTAAATTACGAAGGGACCAACAAAAACGTATTCAAACTGATAAGGAGTTAAAGTTCAAGCGAAAGCAAGACAGAATAAGGCAGAGGAAGCACAGAGAAAATAAAAAGTCACAAACTGTTAAGAGTAATAGTAATGTGTTGCCTGAAAAGAGTTTGTATAGAAGTAACAGATCCCTAGGGAAAGCAGTTTGTTAATTGATGCGAATTTTACCACATAGCCCAGGAAAGCATAAAGCAGTAGTAGCGAAATTGTTAGTTGATGAATTACCAGAATATGGGAAAAGATTGAACCTGCTAAATAAAATGAAAAAAGAACATGGCCAGAGACTAAATGAAGAAACCAAAGCTAAAGTGACGCAGTATTATCTCCGTGATGATATAAGCAGAACTGAACCAGGAAGAAAGGACAAATGCACTGTTAAGAATGTTCAGTCTGGCAAGAAAGATGTTGTACAGAAACGTAATATGACGATGACCATTGCGGAGGCCTATGAAGAGTTTGTGAAGGAATATCCCGATTGAGCTTCGACCGCAATTTGTATATCCCGTTTCTACTATGAGTCATAACACATGTGTATGTCATTACCACGCGAACATGCATTTTTTGGTGGAAAGTTTGGCAAAGGAAGTAAATGTTTTCCCACATAGTACAAATGATTTACTAGCAATTCTTGTCTGTGATGTTGAAAGATTTGATTGCATGTTAGATATATGTGAGAAATGTACGTTGGCATGCAATTCTGTCAGAGATATTATAAGTCAATATGATGAAGAAACTTTGACTAATGAAATGAAATGGAAACAGTGGAAAAATGTGGAAGGACATCCCCAAATTGTTTCAGAAACTGGAACAGTATCTGACTGTGTGAAGAAAATACAGATGCAGATGATAGCAATCAAGCTACATCATATATAAAAAGAAAACAGTCTAAACATTTTAAGGATGCAAAGAAAAATGATAGGGTTCAATTTTCATTTATGTAATCAGTATATATTTTTTCTATGTGTAATATAATATTACTTTTATTGCTATCTTGGTAAATATTTATTTTATTTTGCAACTGAACATATCTTTGTCAATTTGCAGCTGATTATTATACCAGCTTAAATACATGTCTCAAAGTGTCACACACGCAACAGTCACACACGCAACATTTGCAAAGTTAAGTTTGCATGTGAAAATATTGGTTTTGAGGAACATTGACTAGATCATCTTAAAGGTGCACATTTTATTTGTGCTACCAGCAAGTATTGATCATTTTTATCTTTTAATAAAACAGAATTTTAACATTGATTTCATTTCCATCAAAGAGGGGTGTATGCTTTTGTCACGCACGCAACAAAGATTAACAATTTTTTTTTGCAAGTGTTATTCTCCTTAACCAATTGAAAAATTTATGACATACTTATCTAGTTGTAGGTTAATATATTATAAGAAAAAAAGTGATATTTATTATGACGTATTCATTATATAATTTTTATATTATTAAATCCACTGTCAAAATGTCACACACGCAACCATGGAATGACCCATAAGTCATATTTCCGTATGTTTAGTTTTTATTGATATGTAATTTTTCTAAATATTTCTAGTGTGGTTTTTATGTACCATCTGAAAAGTTGGGGAGACTTTAGGGATGGTTACCTTCAAAAAATTTGTTAGGCATCCAAATATTAATTTTGCTGATGTATTATGGTGAAGGGTGTCGAACTCAACATTCCCGCCACTTAGATTATCCATTTGCAGACGGTGACATCACCCCAAGTGCTCCTCCCAGTTGCTTAGACCGTTGTTGCACATTGCCACCTCTTTGCCCCGATGTGCACATGTGTGGAAAAGTGTTGATAAAGGGGGGAATTGAACGAAATGAAAGAGCTGTGGGCACGCAGGCAAGACACACCAGGAAGAGGGGAGTGTGGGGAGAGATAATCTTGCAAGCGGGATTGTCGTATTGGCAGTATCGCGCCGGTCGCCAAAGACGACACATGGCAAGTGGCGCAGCTGCCGCAGCAGTAGGAGTGTGGCTGTGGGCAGCAGAGTCGTCGGACGCGCTGGAGGCGCGTGCTCACGGACGGACGCCTCAGCCGACGCGGGTCGCAACCACGGCGAGGAACTTATCATGTTCCTCATCTAGTTCCATGACGGGAACGTGCGGTACTCTCCGGGACAGTGACACACCTGCGCTAGGCTTGATCCCCCAGGCCACGAGGCTCGAACCCCCTCTACCACCCATCTGAGCAGCCGGGACTACAACCACCACCGACGGGATCAGCCCCAGCGACGTCAACGGGTTGGCCGTAGAAAGCAGTCATTTGTGAGGAATCTACAGAAAAGTACATATTTTCAGTCTCCCAGGACAAGCGCATGTCCCTTTTCAGTCCACCCCTTAGTGTGTGCAGGCTAGTTTGAGCAACAGTTTTGCCAGTTGTGCAAATTTGTTCCTGGCCCTTTGACCTTCCCTGAGGCAAACCTGGCACGCAACAATCCGTCAGCTGAGGCCCTGGGCTGGAGGGCTATGCTCCCATGAACTTGCAATCACTTTCTCAAACTATCAGTATGTTTATAGTTCCAAAAAACATTCTGCCAAAGGAATTTTAATTCAAGAAAATAATTACTTTGAATATTATTCGAGATTGGGACAAACTGTTGTTTTTCAGCTATTTGAATGAATTTTTGTTTTTGCATCAGTATCAAAGTACGTCTATAAAGTTTTGAAAAGAAATAGATTAAAGTAAGTAGTTTTAATTTTAACACAAATATGAATGTTTTATCAATGACAAAAATCAGAAGCAAATTTTGGCTGTAACACATTTCTTTTCATTATTTCATAGGGCCTTGTTACTTACTTATAAATTATAGGATGTCTGTTTTTGTTTGTGCTCAATTGAACTTTAAAAAAATTTGCAACATCATTGTTAGGTTTATTGAAAGTCTGAAATACAATTTTCAGTGCTAAAGCGATCAACAATATAAAGCATTATAAAAAACATTTTGCTAATAGCTTCAGTGCTGGATTTTTCAAACAAAGTGGTGGAACGCTACAGACAAAGTAATGTGTAATTGGAATGCATTACATTCTTATTTTGGTGACTGTTTAAGAGTTGAAATTAAATTAGTAACCAACATATTATTTATAGTGAAGAAAGTATAAAATACTCTAATATATTAAAAGTTATGTAACCAGCAATTTGGAGCTGAATACTACTGAAATAGTGACGTGAGTTCTGCAGATGCCTATCAAAAAAAAAATGCTGATGGAGCTGCAGCTTACAGCTTGTACACAAATTAATAAATGAGTAATAATTTCTAAAAATGTTCTATGATCTATACTTATGGAATGCATTCAGTTTGTTAAATTTTCTCTGCTAGTGTGATTTACAGTAAAATGAAAACCAATTCGGAAAATAAAAATAACTGTTACTTGTACAAGAGTTGAAAGATTTTTACGTAGGTAGTAAGTTGTTCAATAACTGAATATTGACTAACTAAATTTACACAATTAGCGAATCTTTTAAATGACATGGTTCTAATCTTGCAAGAAGAGCAAAAATATTTTCAGTTTTGAAATTTCATATTATTTAAGCTTTTTAAAATTGGTTTATTTGTTTCGTATCAAAAAAGTAAATTTTAAGATAGTGCAATTGGTTATTCTTGTTTCTGAAATGTTTCCACAACATTAGTGATTCTGCAATTATAACATTTTGTGGCTTACCGATATAATTATAACAGTCTGGGTACCTATACAATGAATTCACGACATATCAAATGAGCACTATCTCATTGTCATTCAGCAGTTCTAATTCAATGCATAGATATCCATATTGTTTGATAAAACATTATTGTTTACATTAAAAAACTTTACAGAATCACTTCCTTAGGAATATAGAGAGTCCTTTTTTAACTATTGAAATACATAGGCTAAGTTTGAACACCAAATAAAAAAAAGTCAAACATGCCATAAACCTAAGACTTATTATTTAATATGCTTAACTTTTGCATAAAGATTGGTTAAACTACTCTGGTGAGGAAGTACGTATTACTAGGTGCGGCTGGAAAGTAAGAAGTGAGTAAGTAACAAGCCATGGGGTGTTTGAATTGTTTATTTGTAAGCATCTCGAGATCCTTAAGCAGACAGAAAAAGTCATATTTAATAGTAAACAGGAAAAGTCTTTTAATTACCTACAGATTTGTGTATTATAATTTATTTTTTCAAGTAGTTTTTGTTTATTCTAACTGCTTGTCTGCAGTTAATCACACAAAAAAAAAAAGCAATCATTTTTAGTCTATAAGAAACGCGAATTATCTTTGCGGACTAATACACAGCACAAATGGCTTCGAAATTAGACCAGTTTTAAAAATTCCTTTAGGACTAATGGATACAGAGAAAAAAGATCACAGCATATTGCGTAGGTTTTGTAACACAGAGGTAGTAAGTAGTCAGTAAATGGTATGTGTATGTTCTTAAAGCGCGTGGTGGCACAGTGGTGTAACACTGGACTCTCATTCCAGAGGATCCTTGTTTGGCCACCCAGATTGGCTTTGTTCCATGGTTGCCAGAAATCATGGATTCCTACCCCAACATTCCTGTCCTGTGTAGTTGTGTGTTATCATCTTTAATGACCTTGCTGTTAATGTTATAACCAGAATAATAGCTGTACCCAGCATCTCGTTTGTGATCGAGAGAGCTTTGAACAGGAACAAACTCAAAACAAAATTGGCATCAATCAAAATGCCGTACGAGTTCTGGAGCATGAGAGGCCATCACTGCATTAATTTTGTATGTTTATTTTGCAGCCAATTACAGCAGCCAATATTATTTATTGCCTTTGTGTTCACTTAACTCTCAGCTGTTACTGGTCATGCATTAAGGATATTTGTTCCAAGTTACTTGTTGAGTATTGATTCCATCAATGTACTCATTTAATTTGTTTATAAATTACAATACAGCAAACTTATTCTTTGACAGAGACACACACACCAAATATAATGATGCAGTGTTAATTTGCAAAGTGTTCATATGATATATGTAGTCTCTGTTATAGTTCTGAAAACATAAATAATGTTTTGATTATTATCAAAATTGAAACAGTAATAGCTAATCATATAAAATCACTGGAGGCATTCAAAATAATTAATTTTTGTGTATTTTTGTGTTAGGAAGTGATAGTTTCTAAATAATTAAGATTGCAGATAAGATTTTATTACAAAAGGCAATAATTTGCATGTGTTCTGAAGTGTGTAAACACTGACCATGTTAATTTTTCTTAGCATCACCAAAGAAGAAGAAAAAGAAGAAGATGACAATGGGAATGCGCAAGCCGCCCAAGAATGCTGTAGTGGCTCTGAATGAATTGCGCCCTGGGTTGGTGTACTCAACTGTGGATAGGACTGGTCCTGTCCACCAGCCCATATTTACCATCGCTGTGGAGGTAAGAAGGTGGTTTTGAAATTTCCATTAAGGTCAACCTTGCTTTTTTTTTTTTTTTTTTTTTTGAGGAAAATTATTTAATACTGTATGTAATAATAATGCAGCAGTATGTTACATGCAGTCATGTATTTTAACCTGTTATTGATTGTTAGAAAAAATTACATGTTTGATTGTATTTAAGAGATTTCTTTACACCATTTTTATTTTGTCAAAAGTGTGTTATTATGTATAGCTTTTATTGCTAACTCTAAATCGCTCAGGGATACCATTAATCAAGTACACTTCTTTTGTGTATCACCCATATGCAGAGAGAGTTTTTTTTTTTATTTGTTTATTTAGCTGGTAGCCTTAACTACACTGGAAGAACTAACCTTCAACCTCCCGTCATGAATGCTTCCTAAATTTCAAATAAAGGAAACTGTCAGGAATTAGGGATACTAGATCCGAGTATTAAGATTTCCTACATCAAGATGGCCTATGAGTTTTAAATAAACCAAGTAGGTTAATAAAAATTCTACATTAATTTAGAGAGGAATTAGACTTGTGCTGCTTGTAAATAATAATATATCATAATGAATATGTATATGTTGCATATTTTAACATTTTAAATACATATTCTAATCTTTAACTACTACAGCATCTAGCCCAGACATTTGTTTACATATAAGTGATAATTTAATAAACAGTTAATCATTTTGTGAGTGTTAATGCTACGAAATAAAGTTGCAGACTAATTTTAGCTATCAGGAAAAGTTTTGGATGTGATATATAGCATAATTTTAGCGATTTATAACTTAATTTTATGGTATATTTGGAACTTATTAAGACAAGTAAATGATGTTGATTTTTGTCGGTTCCAATGCTGCTGGCATATTTTACGCTTTCTTTTTTTACATTCTTAAAATGCAATGTCTGGAAGTATTTTAGTGCTTTCTTTTATTAAGAACGTAGTTGTGAATATTGGAAATACAACGTATATGGCTTGCTTTGTAAGAATGGTGCTTGACTCATTTCTGGGGTTGTATTATGTTCTAGCAAAAACTGAAATGACTAAAACATTTTGTATATATACCTTCAAATTCTCTTGTATAAGTGATATTGTTTACAATAAAGTAATTTATGTTGCAATAGAACCTGTGTAACCTTTCCTTAGGTAGGATAAATGATGACTGCATAATTATATTATATTTTGAACATGAAGTTGACAAATTAACATGTTAAATAATGATTATTTAGGAGAAAATTGTACTTTTTAGACACTAGAAATTTAATGCAGAACAAATTTTTAGTTATTCTGAAGGAAAGCTTTTTTTAACTTCAAGAAGTTTACCAGTAGTTTGTAATTTTAACAGTTGGTTAGGTTAAGTACACTTAAAAAAACAACATAAAACCATGAGAATAATCTGTTGCATTACATTAGCTACTGTTACGCCTCTCCTTAGTGCGCTATTTACTATTAAGGCCAAGATCCATAGTTTTGCAGGCACGAGGGAAATTATTTATCCCATGAATAGCACTGTCGGTAAAAAAAATGTAAATTACAGCATTATAAAATCAAGCTTTGATTTTTGCTATTGTGTGTAGAAAATATTTTATCAAAAATTTATTTGTTACTAAATTTTAATTAAGAAATTTTTAAAACTAAGTATTTCATATTTATAATAACTGTACACGGTCTTTATTTTACATAAAAATCAAATTGAGTATCCTTTACAATTCCTGTAGGCCAGAACTGAAACATTACGTACAGAATTTAAATAATTTTAGTTTAAAACTTGTTATTTAACGGACGCGTGTAGCTCTTGAAATGGACGAATGATGTGTTAGTTCAGCATTACGCCGCTAGAGGTCAGGCATGATGAGTTTAGAGTTTGCCCGCTAGATGTCCCAACATCGCAGAGGAGTTGTGGCGGGAATAAAATTTATTTTAAACGTTCGACTTCAAAACTGGTTTCGGTGACAGTAAGTAATTGTGTTTTGAAGATAGAAAGAAGCCAATTGACGAAAACTCTTCCAGTTCCTTCGAACTAATTTGAACAATGAAACATTTATTTCCTATTATTTCACAGATGTGATTTAACGATACTCTGTAGAACTTTAATTGTAAACATTTTATTATCTATCATGGCAAAATTTATTGTTTTTATAATAATAGTCATATTGCGTGAATCAAACGTGACCTATTATATAATATACATTCAAAATATATTATACATAATAAAACTAGGTATCTTTTCTGAAAGAAGTACTAGAAAAACTGTGTCATACCAACGTAGCAGTTGTGCGCTTACAAGCGTGCAGTGTTTGCTAACTCATTTTAATTATTTGGTTTCAAAACCGCATAAATGTCTTTTCTTTATTTTACTTTTAACAGCAGCACGCGTCCTCTTTCGCCCCATGGTCCGCTCTGTATCAGGTCACGCAATATTTTGAATGTTATTTTAATTTTGGCAATTTAAAATTTGTGATTTTTGTGTAGTAAAGTATTTTTTAATTTTTGAAATTTAATTTTTTTTATAGTTGGTTGGTTTTCTAATGGTATATACCATCCTTTATTTCCTATAATAAACTCATCTTTTACTACTGGAATCTTTCCATAATATCTTCAAATTGCAATAACTATTTCTCTGCATAAGAAAGGTAATAATTCAAATATATAAAATTATCCTCTGATAGCAGTTACGTCCAGTTTCGCAATAATATTTGAACAATGTGTTAAAATTATATGTATGAAAATGATAAAATACTATCAAATTTACAACAGCCAGAAGCACTGAAACAGATTTTGCTGATTTTTTTTTTTTTATAAAAGATACGGATACAAGCAGGGGCGCAACAACAGGGGGGGGGGGCAAGGGTAATCCCCCCCCCCCTCTTAAACCTTGAAGTGGGGGCAAACGGGGGCAAAGAAAGTGCTGTGTAATCAATTTTTAGATAATAAAACTGCTTAATAGCACCACTTTCCACCTTGAAATACAAATTTTCCGGGGGGAGGACCCCCGGACCCCGCTTCAATAGGGGGGATCGATGATTCTTTATAAAAAGGTTTTATTGCCCCCCTTTGGAAATTTAGTTGTTGCGCCCCTGGATACAAGGCAATTGATGATGAATCAATAGGAATTTTTGTAAAGCATCTAACACGATTTGACACGAATAATCAAAAATATAATGTTGAATAAAAACATTATTTTAACTGGGAATAGTTTAAAAACACACCAATTTTCAGTTTTATCTTAATGACATGAAGCATATAGTACTCATTCTGCTCAGCCTGAATGATGTAGGTCCACATTGTCAATTCTGATATCTAAACAGCAAATAACGGGGTTGCCCAAGGAAGCATTGTCCTGTCCTATTATTGAATAGGGTACGTGAATGTTGCGGAAGAATCAGTAAAAATGTGTATCTCATGCATTAGCTTTGCAGATGATGCCAACATAATTCCTTAAAAAAACAAATATTCTCAAATGTACGAAAGTTTGTTTCAGAGAAACGTTTTAGATACTATTTAGATTTTCGATCAGTTGTATCATATTTGGTAGTGAATTTAGTAAGGTAGTTAAGAAATGTTCTATTCTTTAGCCACTGTTATTTTAGAATCCCTTACAGTATTGTTTGGTTGTATAAAGTATTATTTCGGACGAAAGTTGTAGATACTATATGTATATTAAGTTTGCAGAAAATAAGAATGTATGTTATATTTTATGTGGCAAGAATGTTATAATTTTTGTTTGTATTTCAATTCTAATCGTTTGAACTCCCTGCAACAATGTTTAGACTTATCAAAAATCGCTTTATAAACCTTTTTTTAGAACACATCTAAAGTTTACAAACAATTTGAACTGATTTGATGGCGTGCCTGCTAAGGAAATTAAGAAATTTTTTTGTCATCTAAGCCATTTTTATTTAACCTTGCAGTTATTTTGACAAAAGGTTTTTGGTATAAATTTATAGAGATATATAATAACTCTTCATACGGATGCGGGGGTTATAGCAATTGACCTATTTAAAAAAAAAAAAAAACCTTCCCCATTTCTGCCCCATTGGTCAGATATTTGCCATTAACAAACTCGACCAAGATTTCTCTCTTCTTTTATATTAATTTGGAAATGCTTTGTGCAAAATTGCGTAGTTATCGTATTCATAAATTTTTTTGTTATATATATATATGTGTGTGTGTGTGTGTGTGTGTGTGTGTGTGTGTGTGTGTGTGTGTGTGTGTAATGTTTTGAGATGATGTTTTTGGGGACACTGAACTATGTAACGGAAAACTTTGTAGAATTTTTCCGGAAGTCACACAGTGCTAACTGCTACAATAGGAAGTCTTTCTCCGAAATCTACCTAACTATAAAAAAAATATTACTTTTATGTCAATGATTTAAAGGCTAGCAAATTCATGCCAATACAATTGCATACGAACAGCATTTTTATAATCACTCTATTAATTGCGGCATTAATTTTTAGAGTTATAAACAAATTCAAATAAAAAAAATGAATAAACCACGTCAGTCACTACCGAAGAGTAGTTAAGATTCATCCTGTTCCTTGTATTTTTATCTTTGTATCCATTTTATATATCAAAACAACATGAAAAAAATACTTCATTTTCGATCCAGAAACAACCAAAAAATACACATGTAGAGAACCGCAAAAAAAATTCTGCCTTAGCAAGTGTTTCTGCAGTGTTTTTAAACTTATAATAGCCTTTCGTGTTTCATAAAATCAATTTTAAACTCTATTGAATTTTAATTTAGTATTCTAGATAAATTGAAGATTGTAAGGCCGTGTCCGTATTCGCCTGAAGTATATATAATACTATATGTACTTGTCCCTGGAAGTTACATCACAAGGGCTGCATAACTGGAAATGAAGTATATTCAAGTACGCAAGTAAACAAATCTGTGTACTTCTCACGTAGTAGGCCTCCTTCCAGTTGAAAACAGGTCACCATTTTGAAAAACAATTTGTAGGTTATATTTGATTTAAAAAATTTAAGAACTCTTAAAAACATAAACAATTTTTATTATAAATTTAATTAAAACATTATTTATACACACAAAGAAGTTTAAACAAATACATGCACATACACAGCCTACCGTTGGTAACTACAAAACGTAGGTAAAATAATAAATTTAATTGCCGTAAATTCGCGGGACAGCAATTAAGTGTTATTAATGACAATTTTCGGCTAAAAAAAAATTTCTCAATAAAAATTGTGCGCAAAAATAAAATGTAAACATCCCTTTTGGCTAGATAGTACCGTGTAAAGAGGCCAAACATTGAACCTGTCCAGATTCGTGAAGGGCAAGTGAAGTACATAAGGTTGCAAGCTCATAACTACATACTTGAATTCGGATCGGCCTAAATAAACATGTTAGTAGTAGTATTATAGTTTGGTTGCTCCGAGCACAGGCTGTGGATTGAGGATGGGGTCAATGACCTATTGTTCTGGCGTTACGGCGGCAATATTTGGTGTCAAAATTCCTAAAAAAAAATCATATTTCGAGGGAAAAATTCCTGTTTTGAGGGAAAATTTCTCGTTTTAGTTATCAAAACTGTCAACGGCTTAAAATTCCTAAAAGCGGCTTAAAATTCCTAAAAGCGGCTTAAATTCCTTAGCGTCAAGCCGTTCTAAGCAGTCGAGGTCATGACCTTGACAATTTGGATGACATCACCGCAATTTTGAATTATCTCGTAACTGTTGCAATTATCGTGTGTATAAAAAAATAAACTAAATGGCGGTAGCGCACTCTAGCAAACGTAAACAAGATGACGAATGTGATATCATAATCCAAGATGGTGGGCGTGACGTCATACTAGCTGGCGATATATTTATGTGTGTGTATATATATACACACACACACACACCTTAGCATCAGTGGTGGGAAGTCATTCTGACGGCGGCTTACGTGGAGGAAGGATCGGTCGCCATTTTTTTTTTCTTTTTTGCACTCACCGGGTTCGAACTGAGGACTCCGAGCTTCATTTTGTAAGTGTGTTTTTAAATAATACTTTATTAAATTTTGATTAATTTTTTTATAAATTTTAAATTTTTTCTTTATAAAATCTGAAAATAAATACAGATTTTCAAGATGATGGTAGTGATCTCATAATCCAATATGGCTAAGTGATATTATTTAAATTTTTATTTTTTATAAATTTTAAAAACAGTGATTTTTTGGACAATTATTACGGTTTTTCAAGATGGCGGTCCAAACAAAAATCGCAAAGATCTATAATTCAAGATGGCGGGCATAACGAAAAGTGCAACGATGGCGTTATACACATCCAATATGGCGGGCATAACGAAACATGCAACATTTCTAGAATCCAATATGGTGGCCGTATCAATATTTGCAACGGTGTGTTTAAATATTTTTTATTTAAATTTTGCTAATTAGATTATTTTATAAATTTTTAAGTTTTTCCCCATTTTATAGCATAAAAATTACGTATTTCCAAAATGGTAGGCATAGTGATAATTGCAACAGTTACGACATAATTCACAATGGCAGTGATGTAATCTTAATTTTCAAGGTAAAGACCTCGGCGGTGGATTAAAACGGGAAATTTATTCTTGAATTAGGAATTTTTTTTAACAGGAATTTTGAGTCATTTTTGAGGAAATTTGTCACTAAAAATGGCCACAGTGACGTCAGAGCAATCAGTCTCATACGTTTATGCTCGTATGTATTCTTGATTAAAAAGTGAGAATGTATAATTTACAGGGCCCATAGCATAATTATGTGTACCAGTAGCCGAAAATGTAATGTAATAATACTTTATATCTAAGAAAAATTATAATATTTCTCATTAATTTGCAATGAATGTGTAATTATTTTTCTACAAAATTTGTCTAATACATTGCTATTTAATAAATAATTTGTCCTCCAATTGTTTTATTTTCATTTGTCCAAAGACATTTAATTATATACTAAGCTTACTGATTTTTACTGTTTCTCAATTTTTCTTTATTATGCAATTTTAAAATGTAAATTTGGCATGCAGCAATTACAATTTCTAAAACGTGAGTATAAGTTACTATAAAACTATGTCCATTACTTATATTTATTGTACTAGAATTCCTCGCTCCAAATCACTTAGACTATGGTTGATTTTCGTGTATTACATCAGTGGTCGTAATTTATGCACACCTTTTTCCTAGATCTGAAGCAGTGTTTTTACATGTGTTAACGTGAAAATTGTTTTTTTTTTAGCGGTTTGGGAAGGGGGAATTACTACTCTTCGCGTATCACTTTATCTAGCCACCTCTGAAATATTATTTTGTTACCTATGACGATTAGCCTACTCCCTTCATATGTTCATTCAGACACTTCTGACTGGGTAGCGAAGGCGGTTTGTGGTAAAGGTCTATGACCCTTTCAGAGTTAAATTTTAATTATAGAAAAATTACTATTAATTACAACATATGTTATTTCATGCCTGTCCGACCTGCAGTACATAAATACCTACAAGGAAATCTACCGGTGATGGTTGACGTCACTCGTAGGGATAGCATGAAGGCGCTCTCCATTTCGTCAGACGTGAAAGCCAATATTTACTACACGAGACCATATTTTGTAAATTTTAAATACGTATTTTAAAAGAAAAAATTATGACGAATGCCAGGGTCATTGAGCAACTAATGACATAGATTTCAAAAATCATACATGATAAATAAAAATGAAGGGGTCATTGAAAGCCACAAGCTGCAGGTCGGCTAAAAGCAAACCAGAAAATGCTTCAGCTCTATCCTCGTATATACATACTTACATGCATAATACATTCAAACAACTAAAATTAGTGCAATAAGCTGCAATATTGTGTGGACATATATTCACCTACAAATATAAATTGATTGTATAAAAAGGTCATTTTTATATTGTCGTACAGAAAACCATAAATTTTAATCATATATCAAAAAATACCACTTTACAACAGGACATTCAAACAACTAAAATTAGTGCAATAAGCTGCAATATTGTGTGGACATATATTGACCTAAAAATATAAATTGATTGTATAAAACTGTCATTTTTATATCGTCGTACAGAAAACTATAAATTTAAATCATATATCAAAAAATACCACTTTAAAACAGAAAGTCACGTAATTAGATGTTCAATCATATATGTGTGGCAAAATGTGTAAAGCAAGAAAACCTGTAAAAGCGCAAACCCTTTTTTGTACAGTATATAACAAGACATTTTTTTTACGGGAAGGAAAACTGCATTACTGGCCAACCTCACTGATTGTAGTGGTCAGCTGTGTACGAGAGTTCTTGTGTCATCTCAAGGATTAGCCTATTTAGTATAAGCATGTCAAACTAGTTGAATATGCTATAATAAATAACTAAAAACTTTATCTTGCGTAATTTGCAGAAGAGACCAAATCTAACAGTTTCGCCACCAACTCGCCGCGGTAAAATGTACAATATGTTTATCGTATAAATGAAGTGTTCTTTATATTTGTTTGCATATGTATGCACAAAATTAGTATTTATTATAATTCTGCTGGATTGCATACGGTTACATACGGGTTTAGAACTGAAATGTACTGCAAATAGTAATATTTATCCTCTTACGCACTGAGGATCGAGCGGTCAAAGAAGTCTGGGGAGAATTGACAGAGAAAACCGAGCGGAAATCTTACCTCTCTCCGAGGCAGGCAGTTGGCTGGCTTCCCCACCCCCCTTTCCAGCTCGTTGAAGAACATGACACCCCGCTGGGCGATAAGGAATTCTAAGAAAAGCGCGTTCTTTCCTCCTACTCCTCCACCAGAACCCCCTTCACCCTTCCATAGCTCATCCGTACAGCTACTGCTCTCTATCGAGAATTTTGGAACTACGTGTGTTGTGTTCTTTCTTTGCGCGCTCGGGAGAAACTCAGGATCTTAGCCTTAAGTAATTTCTTAGAGAAACTTATAAGATACAAAAATTTGGAAACGTACTGCAAAGATAAACTTATAATAAAAATATAAGTCAATAATACTTCAGAGGGGCACTAAGGAGGGTGAACAAGAATTTATTACCGCCCCTGTGAGCTTACAGATGGCGGAGAGGATCGTAAGGCTTATAAATGAGAAACAGAGGTTTGGTTGGCAAGCTATTTGATTCATTCAGATTAAATTCTGATTGATGTTCTATTTTATTTTGACAGTGCTTTCATAATTTTTGTATGGTTTGCATATTACAAATTTAACACAACATTATTTGAAAAAGGTGAAAAAAAATTGACCATCAGCCCAGGCCTCAACAGGGTTACTTATGAAGGTTAACATATAATTACACAAAATTGTTTCGTTGCATTGGCTAGCACTTGAAGTTATAAATTTACAGTTCAGAAATATAAAATAAAACAAAAATAACAAAATAAAAACGTCTATAAACTAGCACGGGTGTTAGGTAGACTTGATATATATGTTGGCGGTCAAGCATAGTGAGCCGCAGACGACGAGAAGAGAGAGATAGTAAAATGACGAAGGTGTTTCACCGGGTTTTGTGAAACTGCTGGGCTGAAATCTTGATGTGGGATGTTCTAGAACGAACTGGGTTCCAGGGGTGCTCTCGAACCCGCACACTGCGGGGAGAACTCAGCTGCCTGGCTGCCGCCTCGTAGACAGACGCGGTAGCACACGGTTGGCTTTGGAAACCATGATGGTTACTAAGAAAGTTGGAAGAAGGAAAAAAAAAATTAACTGGCAACTACTTAAGGCAAACTAAAAGCTAAAAATAGTAATTCGGCACTTGAGGCCTTAACTGTAGTAGA
This sequence comes from Bacillus rossius redtenbacheri, assembly GCF_032445375.1. Lineage (NCBI taxonomy): Eukaryota > Metazoa > Arthropoda > Insecta > Phasmatodea > Bacillidae > Bacillus > Bacillus rossius. The sequence goes on from NC_086332.1 coordinate 60,838,935, forward strand.
CTACTTTCCAAATGATTGATTGGCGGTCTTCTAATTCTCGCGTAAGTCAGGAGAGTCTCTGACCGGAGACGTTCGCGGTTGGCTGCCCTAAGAAAAAGTGACCTCAGGGCACGGTTGGGGCGCTAAATTAAAAGGCCAAGTCTCCCTTGAAAGAGGGTGGGGGGAGCCTTCGGTATTCATCGGCGCTCGTCGCCATAGACACTCGAAGTTGGCATCCTTGGCCAGCGCATTCTGGACGGAGAAGTGGGGAACTCAACTCACCCGGCGAGCGGTCAGGTCGACGGTCGATTCAGCTTGAACATAGTTCCGTTGGGTGCGACAGTGCTGCCCTCAGGTAGACAGCCAGGGGTTAGTGTCTCTCGCTTCCGCTAGATGGATCGCGGATACGTCTTTTAGCAGTCCGGCGCATCTTAATTCGTCTCGTTGCCGGCAGGGTGTGCGGATGAGAGAGTGAGAGCGGCTGTGGGTTATGACCGGTGACTGACCCGGCCTGGGTTCTGGACGAGGGGACTTGCGAGAGAGGGGGAAATTCTGCAAGGTTCGTGAGAACCGAGGCGATGAAACACCACGACGTGTCTGCCGCACCAAGAATTTGACCAGGCTGATTGTCCAAGCTTGCTGATTGCGAGACTTCGGGGAAGTCGCCAGGGGCTGAATGTCTGCTTGCCTCCACAAGTCTGGTCACGAAATGGCTTCATGTAACGAGACTTAGTACATGACAGCAAGCGGGGGTTATGGGACCGGGGCGCTTCAGGCAGCACTCCAAGTCGCAACGTAGCATTGGCGAAGTTGTGAACCAGTTAGTGGGGGGATGGGGGGGGGGGGGGGGGGGAACATGCTGAAAAAGAATTGGCCCGGTCGTACATGGGGCTTTATAAAATGGCAGGGAGCAAAGAATTTAAGTAAAAAAAGTTAAAAACATAACTCAATTATTTTAAAATTAAAAAAAGGGTGCCTATAATGCACATGATTGGCACACTACTTAAAAAATGTTTTGTTAGGTTAGGTTACCGCCATTAAAAATACTGTAAGAATAATAAAAAAAATTGTTAGGAATATAATTTAAAATGTAGGTAGTTAACTTATCATAACCAAACTTCTTAACTATTTAATATTAATTTTATTGTAGATAGCGAAACCTAACCAAGTGTTCACTCAGTTTCAACGTATTTCAAATGAAGAAAGCCATATCTAAAGTTATTCATGATTCCACAGTAATTTTTATTCAACTAACCTAAGCCAACTTAACCAACTATTTTAAGGTTTTAATGTACGTACCCTACTTAACCACTCTTTAAAACAGTGTAAACTACTGGTAAATTACTTGAAGTAAGTAGGTATTACAATGCCCTCTTACGAGAGGTTCTCCTTCAGAATTACCAAATTATATGTGTAAGAACTGCTAATAATTAAAGTGTTAAAAAATAGAAATAATATATTCTTTTCTTGTACTCATTGCTTCATAAGGGCATACTTGTGTGTGAATTTTATACTCAGGTGATAAAACACCCTTCAAATTTCAATGAATTAGTTATTACAAATAAAAACTGTTTTTATCATAGGCCTATCAGTAATAAAAAGTAACTAAGCTTCGCTTGTTTGCTAAATGATAGTAAGTGGGGAAATAAAAAATTTTACATTACATATTCTGTTCAGGATACTTATAAGTACACATTAATGGAACAGGGTTACTATAAAATCCTTGAAATGTTATGAGTTTGTACCTTGTGAAATATAAGTTGTTTTATGTGGTAGGACTATCTGTAACAACAGCCCTGCATATGCACTGGATTGAGAAAAAGATTATTTTTAATATTTTTGCTGAAGGTAAATACAAGGGAAAGGTTGGTGTTAAACATCAGGGTAAAAATATTAATTCTGAAAATGGAGTTTTCAGGTTTTACAAACATTAGTTATTCCTCAACTGCTTTTTAGTTAAATCTCCTCCCACACCCCAATCCGATTTTTAGTCTGAAATCTCCATCAGACTTCTTTTCGTAGCAAAGTAGAAGGTACACACATTTAATTTCATTATCATAATGTACTAAACTAAAACTTCTTCATTAAAAAATACTTACAAATACCCTCTCTATGAAGAATAATGAGTAATATTTAAAATGGTAAATGTGTTATAAACATGTTTCCAACACCGCTAAACCAGCATTGACACTTATTTTTCTATCTGGTTAAGAGCAAAATGTTTTATGACCAACAAATAAAGCAAAAAATATATACATTTTAGTCAAATGAAAACCTCTCGAGACAATTCAACTCATTGTGACACTTTTCCAAGTAAGCTATTTCACACTACCTGTAACATGCTGTGCTAACTTACAGAAAAACTTTAATCCCATGTATCTTTTATGGAAATTGCTAAAATATTTTGTAGTTCAACCATACTTAATAATTGAAGATGAGAATATGAAATGCCGAGCTTACACAGTTACTTTTTTTTGGACTTAATACAGCATTTTAAATAGAAATAAAATGGTGTCTAAAAAGTACAAGTATAATATTTGTATTTCGAAACTATCAAATATCAGTAGGCTACATATTCACTACAAATAATTAAGTTTCTAGCTGAGGCTATATTTCAGATTGTCGCACTCTAGACCGCCCAACTTGCTGAAATTTCTGTCTTGTGTGTACATTCATTAACTTGTTGAATAAATAAATAGGGTGCTGAAAATTATTAGGTTCCGAAAGAAATTTTACTGTCGACGATTGGTTGCTGAAATAACGTCTCTCTAACAAAAATTGTTTTGACTGTATTTTATTAATATTTCATGAAAACTCTCCAGTAATCATGGCCTCCATTTTCTGACCACGAGAACAAATACATCTAGAATCTACAAACAAGTAGCACATAACCTCTTCACTGTCTCCAAAACAAACAAGTTGACCGTTCACAGGGCCAATGGATCAATATTTATAGTTTGCAAGTAAATCTTGTGGTTGCACACAAACTCACTGTACAAGCCAAAGGACTCCTGTCCCCAGAAAAATGGACAAAGTTTACTCAATCCTTGTTTGGGCTAATACCAATGACTGTGGTCACAAAATTCTAGTTGCAAGTTCCAAAACACCTAAAAGATTGATAATACACGGTAGCGCTCAGACTACAGCCGTGAAATTCTCTCTTCAAACCATTAATATATAGTTATTGAGCCACCGCCCGACACCCGACCTCTCGGTACCTTGTTTAGATGCTGACTGACAAGGCTACGTGCAGCTGCATACCACCCGAAGGTGTGGCCTCACCACCCAATCACAGCACAGCACTCACACAAACAGCAGTATAACAATTTCCTAACTCTAGCAACAAGGCTTTCTGGTAAAAATTACAAGAAAAAATCACAGAGCCTGGTGACATTTTTAACCAATCACATAAATACTTCGAAAAATATCAGCCAATCAGGGCACATGGCAACTGCACTTTGACCAACTACAGAGTCCTTTCTCATAGTTACAGAACACTGTCTTTCTAATTATTACGCACCTAGCAAACTATTGCACCTGCTGGGTCAAACAAAGAACCGTGACAAAAATATGTGAAAGGAAATTATGTTAAAACACATTTATCAATAAAAAAGACAAGAAATACTTTTTTTTTAAATGTGAAAGTGCATAAAAACTATACAAAACAAATAATCAAGCAAGTAAAATTACCTTAAAGTGGCTTATTCACCATAAAGCAAACAAATTGTCAGAACACCTTGAAACGCATGAACCAATGTAAAGTGTGATTATAAAACATGATGCAAACACAGTAATACCTCTTAAAAGGAATAAAAATATGTTATTTAAATCATGCCATAGTACTGAACATGATTAGACAACAATACTCATTAATTAAACTGTGTAGCAAGTAGAAGAGCAGTAGCCTGGGTCATTGCAAGATCAATCGTAAGTAGTAGCTTACAAACAACATAATTCTTTCTATTGGTTTATAACTATCGTGATGTTACTGAGGTTCAAGTATGATTTTGTCACATTCAGCTTTCTTCACTGTTTAGATCAAGGCTAGCCTTTACTTATTGAAGTAAAGGAGCGAGCTGGCCTTTTAGTGTCTTTGCACAGTACTCTAAGAATGTTACTCTAAGGTACCCTAAATGGAAGAGAAAATTAAGATCTCTGCATGTGGCTGTAAGACTGAACAGAAAACAAATTAATAAATCAAATTATATAAAATTTTGGCAATAAGGTAATTGGAAAATACACAGAAATAGATATTTACTTCCATAGCAGAATCAGTCAAATACAATGGCATTATTATTTTCATTGGACAGATTTGCCCCAAGTATAAACAATTTGTGGAGCTACTAAAACAGAATTACGTAGGATGAGGAACAGGCAGTTTTTTTACACTGTGTAGTACAGAATTGTAGATTCTGGTAACTTTGTTAGCTGCGCAAAACTTAATGCTTGAGGTGCTACTGGTGGATGGACTCTATTCGTTCCACAAATAAAATCAGGTAGAAGGTGAGACGGTCTCATAGTACGTAGCTGAATTGCATCAGCTTTTGGTGCACTATAACTTTTCCGACTTGTCACTATTATCAGGTATGTCATGGGGTAGTCGGGAAAAGGAAAGAATGTATTAACATCTTAAGACGCAATGGAGATTGCAGTGATAGTAAAGATGTCAAGTCAGTTTGTAAAACACATCACAATCGGAGTGGAACAAGATGGTAAATAGTACAAAACTGGCCATGTAAACTAGGCATTAGCAGGAAAAAACCAGTCGGATGTTGCAACATGAAACATTCTCCAGTTAATTGCAGTCATCGGCACTTGATTTGTAACTTTTGCTCGAAAGCAGGTCATTTGGAACAAGGATGCACCACAAAAGTGAAAAGGACAGTTATGGGAACCAGACAGGTAGAAAAACAGAGTGAATTTGTAAAAACATTTAAAATAGGGGAATACACAGGATTTGAGAAATCAACAGGAGGTACAGCTTGTTCAGAACAGCTACAAATTCTCACCTGAAATTAGCAGTGGTGATGAGGTATAGGCTGAATGGAAAATATGTGAAAACACAGGCAAATTATCAATATTTTGGTTTAGTACCAAATAGTGTCAGTAAGTTTTCATACTGGGCAATATCTTAATGTCTTCAAACTGAATGTATTTTAATCATAAATTCATTTGCTGTTAGTAATTCTTATCCAATTATCAAATACCATTAATTAAATGTAAGAAATACAAAAACTTACCATGTATTAATTTAAAGCAGAGTCAAATATATATAGGCCTGGTCTTTAATTTAATCACAATATATAATTTATCATTTCAAAATTTGATCCAACAAATTTGTTCATTATTTATATCGGACTGGCACTGTTGGTTAACATAGAGTTAATCAGAATGATAACATTGCAATTTGTATATTGCTATGTCGTATTACACTGTGTTGTAATTTAAATGCAGATCTTCATGTGGGTGAATGGAAATTTTAGTGGAAAGCATGTTGACCATTTCAGGTTGATGGTCTGAAGTTCGAAGGCCAAGGCCGTTCAAAAAAATTGGCAAAGCATGCAGCAGCGGAAGCTGTTCTGCGGACTTTTGTGCAGTTCAAGGATGCTCCAGAAGTGCAAAAAATGATAAAAATGCCAATGTTCAACATGGACTTCACAAGTGATGTGACAGAGGGGGAAAGGACACTGTTCAACGTGGGACAGCCTTCTGAGTCACTGAACTCTGACTGCCTGTCTCCCGCAGTGAACAATACCAGTCAGGTGGGTGTGGCAACTAACCATGAAGTTTGTGCATTCCCAGATTTTCTGTCATAGAGAGGATAAGCGGGGAGGTTCTGCAGTTGGGTAGGAAATACTAAGTATAGTTTGGGAGTACTTAAGTTCAGAAGCATTCCCCAATTAGCTTTTGGGTTTTTTCCAGTTTAGGTTTTCATGGTTTCCTGAGATCCATCCAGTTAAATGCTAGAATGGTACTTTACCATAAACCTTGGCTGGTTCCTTGATATTTTAGCATGTAATCATATGGAAATTGACAATTTTATGTTTAATAGATTTTTTTTTCTTTTGGAGCTAAAACATCATAACTTGAAGGGTTAATATGTTTTGCTTGGGGTGTTTATGTTCAATATAATTCATAACCAGTAAATAACCATCTATGATTTTTTATTTTAAACCTAAGTTTACCCCATTTTCATTTTCTTATGGATGATTGTAGTAAATATACATAGTTCATTACTTAATAAAATTTAATGGATACATTTTTTTTTTAATTTCACTGAAATTTTTTCTTTAGTATAATAGTAATCCACCCCTATATACTATACTTTAGGTCAACTTATATTTAGTCTAGCCTTTTTTCCATCATTATTTGTTAAATTGGGTGTTTGCTTTATATTCAATTTCATGTTATCATTTTATGTTAAACTTAAGATTATGTGTATGTATGTATACATGTGTGTTTATATATATAAATACACACACATGTATATATATAGTCCATCCACGGTAACCTCCTACTTTTCTGAAGCCCTGCTTTTCACCGGATCTACTTTAATGTCACTATGTATCCTTCCGCCGTATGTAAACAAAAACATTGCCATGTGACAAATGTCAAATGGTTTGTTTACAATCACCAGCTGTCAAAACAATGTGTATGTGTGTGTGTATGTGTGTATATATATATATATATATATATATATATATATATATATATATATATATAAAGTAATTTGAATATGATCTAAGTATACATGTATATGTTCATAACATTTATGATACCCAATGGTAAAAATATTAAAAAATAAGTTTGTTAGCTAAAGAAATAACATATAATTTAAAGTAAATTTTTAGGAGAACATATAAATTTACAACATTTATGTAAGCAATAAATATCATCCTTTAGTACAGTTCAACACAGTTTTCTGCATCTGAAAAAAAAAAAGTATTGTAAATTATACATATGGCTGTCCATCTAAGCAATCTGGAAAAGACTAAGGATTGAAGGTTTAATAAAATTAACAAATTCAGATGAAAACATTTAAAAATGAATTTTCTTCTTTTATTTAATAAACCCCTACCATTTTGCCGGTTAAGGCCACAAATAAAAATATGGTTATATACATTTTCCTGAGTATACTTATTAGACAAAATCATAATTTTATGAACAGTAAAATTGTGGTAAAGAATTCACAGTAATTTCTATACCACTTATATGCATTATTTATTTGTGGCCCTGGATGGGGACTGGCTTTTTGTTTTCCAAGTAAGTTCACTGAAAAATGAAGACACACAACAAAATAAAATGTTTCACATACACCTATACGAATCCAGAAATGAAATTTATTATAAATTTATCATAATATGTGTAATATAAAGTTAATACATAAAGTTCCAGTAATCAACATACTTAATGGGAATGCATAAAAGAAAAAAAAATGTTTCAAACCCCAATACTTACAGTTGCCCAGGTGTTTATTACATACAGACCTCAATAAGAACACCCGGGTAAATCATCAAGAGGAACTGCCAGTACTTCACTGTCTCCATCTACTTGCTGTGTCATAACCTCAAATTCTTCGCTGTCACTGTCTTCACTTGAACTATCCTTGCCGAGGTGGATGATGAGTGGAGGAATGGTGCCGCTGTCTATGTGGACTTCTCTCTCCCAGTCTGCTTGAATTAGCTTCTCCACGTGATCCACACACCTCGCCCATCTAAAAAAATTAATGTATACAGTAAAACCTCTATATAAATGACCTGTTTATAGCAAAAACCACTCTATAACAAAATATGTTTGTTTCTGTCAAAACGGCATAGTAAACAATGCATGGCATGCTCTTTATTACATACAATTTTGAACTCACTCCACAAGAAACTATTTTTAAACACAACAAAACTCATTTAATGTGTTTTCCTCAACTATCAAAGCTATTATTTAATACTTGAAGTAACATGTTTTGTTTTATGTTATCTGAAAAAAAAAATTATAGTGGTTTATTCAAGATATAATAAAGCTGTAAATATTTTCTATGTTATCAATAAAGGCTTAGAATGCATATGATAAAATATTTATTTCATAAGTTTTGTGTTTGTTTTTGGTTAAAATTTGTCCCAGACAAAAACAGTGAGATATAGCGAAAATTTAATTTTTTGAATAGTTTTGATGATTTACTGTATATGTATTTCACTATAATAACATAACTTTTGAAAATACTAATGTGCAAGAACTACATGTGTAAATACCTATTCAAGTTCGCTAGATGAAAATATTTAAAATTCTCTACGTTGAAATTTTATCTGAATATTGAAATCTGCCTACAGCACTGAACCCACCATAACTTTAAAGTCATTGACACAAGATTAAGCATAACAGAAAGTAATATCACAATTACTAATAAATACAAAACTATTTATGGAAATGAAACAATTGCAAATGGACTGCAATTACAAAAAAAAAAAAAACCTTGCAAATAAGTCACCACTGTTAGATCTAGAAACTACACAGATATGTATGAATCACATGGGAATAAAATTACAAACACGAACACAAACACATACATGCAACACATTTTCAAAACGACAACTACACAAATTCAAACCACTTATTTTTACCAATTGTTTTAAAACTGTATTACTGGTATATGAATATACACAAAATGATAATCACACTATACACACACTAGCACACAAAGTTATCAAAAGGAATGGTAGGACCAGGCTGCTAGGCAACAATACTTACGTATTATGTAAAAATGTATGGTAAGGGTTTTGCTGAAGCTTGAGGAATGTTCTACAGGAAAATAAAACAATTTCTACTTCAAAAGGAATACCCCATTGGTCATGCAACATGAAAATACCTCTCTGGTGTGGAAGCATCAAGAGCCTCTTTCCAGATGGCTGCAACTGCATCATTGTCAAATCTCTTGGCCCGCCCCACGTTACTATTGTAATGGTGTTTACATTGAGCCCAAACTAGTTCGATTGCATTATAGTGGCAGTGATAGGGTGGGAGTCGTAGAATTTTGTGGCCATAGTTACGAGCCAACTCGTCTACCTCATATCTGAAAAGTGTGTTAGAACAAGGCGTAAGAACGTAATTTTTTGCAACTATCTCACTTTTAAAGAAATGCTGTAAAAAAAACGAAATAATATACAGTATTCGGGGCTTGTTTTGTTTAGCTATTCTCAGCAGCTCCACTTTCAACAAATTATTTTCATGTTTTATCTCATTCTTCTCCAGCCACGCGATCAGTGCATCCTTGGTCCAGTTCGTTGTAGGTGTTTTCTCAACCTACGTTATGCCAACATTTAACTAAATACTCAAGTAGCTGATAAGAATTCATGACAGTAGAACCCTGTTACAATTTTACTGCTTATAAAGTTTTCCTGCCTATAATGTATTATTTTTCAAGTCCAATATTTTCCCTATAAGGACAATGTATTTAATTCCTGGATATAATGTTTCACAAATTATGCGTTTCGTGCTTGTAATGTTCACTTCATAAAATTTTAGAAGACGAAAAAAATTAAAAACCTTTGTCTATACTGTCTATGTATATGTGTATGTTAGCAGTTAACTGCCTGTTGACACCCTTGGAAAACAAATAAATTCATAAATTTTTAGCCATTCTGTGTGTTTTCAAATGTATTCACTTAAATCACATGTTCAAGTGGCAAAAGAACTGGACTTAAGCATTTCCACTGTAAACACTGTCGTGAATTATGACAATTATACAGAAATGAGACAATTTTACAGCAATGAGACAATGTGTAAGTAAAGACAAAGCAGATAGAAGCTGGAAGCACCATGATGTTAAAGAAAAATTGTTTTTGGCTTGCTACAAGCAAATTGGAGCATAAAATATATCTTTATGCAGCTTGTTGAGTCCATTGGCAATAAATCCACACTAAAAAGTACTAAATTGAATTTCCTGCTTATGTTTTTTTTTCTTGTAGCCCCTTAAAAACAAATTATAACAGGGTTCTACTGTACTTATGCAAAGCAAACATGTGTTTTGGCATATTGTCGTAATGAATTTCTAAATTTAACAAAGCATGTTAGTTTAGTGACTAGAAATTTTTTTGAAAATATTATTTTAATTTATTAAGTAGGGCAACAGAGCATTCATAACCAAACAAGTAATTATGTCATTTTCAAATGCTATTTGCAATAAAAAAATTTTATTTGGTATTTCAAACCCTCTACTAAATTAGTTTGCACTACGATGTAATTCAATTACATTATATATATATATCTGTGTGTGTGTGTGTGTGTAATCAATTTCAGCTCAAACATTATAGTTTATCAAAATGTAGTGTAGGCATACTATTAAGATAACAATTATTGCTGGCAAAATGTATTAGTCTCGAATATTCGTACTTATAGGTACACAATAATAAACACATGTAAATTTTTCACATTACAATTTGAGCAATAAAAAGACACTGCTTTACCATTGCACATACCTGGGTGCTGTGATATGAAGCATTGTCCATTATGATGACACTGGGTTCCTCAAGATGCACCAACATGTCTTCAAACCACATCAAGAAAGTTTCCCCATTCATCTCGCCATGGTAGTCTGCAGTCTTCTGACCTGAAACAAAAAGTAATCCTGCTCCTGGCACAAAGCCAGTGCGCCCTCCAGCATTAACAACAATAAACCTTTTACCATCTCCAACAGTACGTCTCTTCGCAGATTGTAGACTCTTGTCCTGCCATGACTTTGATACAGTTCCTGAAAAATATATGAAATGGAAATGAAATACTTTGTATTGGACCACAGAACAAATTTTCAAATAAATTAATGCCTTGCCTCTCTGGAAAATCCATGTTTCATCAACAAATATGAAATTGGCACCTCTTTCTTTTTCTTCTTTATACTTTCTCAAGAAATCTATTCGCTGCAATACTATGTTTTCATTCTCTATCAAAGCTTTTCGTCCATCAACAGTTGTCCATGAAAATCCCATCTTCTTTAACAATTTATGAAGACTTGATCTTCCACCATAATAATCTATTTGTCTTTCCCTGATTTCTTTCAAAATGGTGTCGACTGTAACATTCAAACCTGTAAATTTATTGCATACATTAACAATACATGAAATAACAGAGGTACACAAAACTAAGCGAAACCACAACCCCGTAGAAGATAATTTAAGTGCACAATTTACATTTATTAAATAGTTTTAATAAACTTACATTTCAAAAATACTTTTAAATTAATTTAAATTTTGTAGTTTGCTTAGAGGAATTCTACATTGCAGTATTTTTGTCTGCAATGATATGACGATTATATTGCGCGTTTGTATTGAAGTTGTGTAAAATATTAGTATTTCAGCATTCAATTTAGCAATCAATAAGTTACAAGCTCTACACTGTGTTATAGGTAAATGTTTTGTATCGTGTATCCCATGTGATCCCTAGATCTTTATGCATGAACCTGTACATCCTATTGATTGTGTGGTGCATGTTTTTTTTCATTTATTCAGATCAAAGATCCTGAACATAATCAAATATTGTGGTATAGCAAGAATAATTATCATAAGTTTAATAAAACATATATATTTTCATTATTATTCAACTTTAAATCATAACTCATTACTATATCACAGGTTTTTAGTTTTGGTTTTGTACAGGATTTTTAAACGTAATAAATTAGAAAAGCAAGCATCATCAATCACAGGATCAATATTTGCAGGATCATGCGATCAGGATCAATGTATCGAATCGGATACGCGATACTAAACTTTTACTGTTTTATAACCTTCTGTTACTTCATACACTAACACACAGTTTGTCTGGCTAAGTTGTGTTTTCATATGATACTTCATTACAATTAAGTAGGCCTATTGTTTATAAAATAACAATACCCCTATATTTTCTAAAGGGTTAGGCGGGGCATGACACTATTTTGCAATAGAATATATATTGTACTGGACCCTGCCACACAGTACAATTTAGCCAATTAAGTATCCCAATTTTTTTTTAATAACCATGCTTGCTTAGACCACAACTCACTAATTTGTAACCAATTACTGCTAAAGCGCACAACTGGATATTATTGATACTGGAAATAGTCATTATTTAACCTTCTGATACATCATAAAAGTTGAGGTTATTTAATATGTATACTGTGTATAACGATATAAACATTACTTGTAGTTTTAGAATGTAACAATTTTCTTTCTATCTTTAACCTAACCTTAAAAGGACGTGTACCTATTTCATATGTTGCACAATATTCTATATATCAATACCATATCAATAAAGAAACCTAACAAACCACCCAAAAATGTTAAGTATTTTTAAAGGACAGATTATATCGGGAAAAAAACTGAACCGGTCAATCTGCATATGGATATATGAAATGAATACAATTAAGTAGGGCCTACCCCAGTGATATTGAAACTACTCTTCAGTATCAAATTTTTACCTTCAGCGTACATCCTGTAAATTGCATTCCTGATTGCATTTACTGTGAAATCGTCGACTGTGTCAAGTGACTTTCCTTCCTGTGGCCTTTTTTTCCTCTTTTTTCCTGGTGTTGAAACTTCTTCAATGTCTTTCTTGTAGTACCTAACCAAAAAAAAAAAAACATTTGTCATAACACTTTTCCGGGGACCCGTTCACAATACGCAGTTAGGCAGTGTTCCTAATATGGCATTTTGTCACAAATATTTGCTTTGTGGTCACTAAATGGAAACATGACAGACTTTGTCCACGAAATTAATGAAGTGTTTTTTTATTTATTTTGTGATCTCCCAAACAGATGAAAAACTAATTAAATGCAAATTATAAAATCACTCCCTTATGTTATAGTTAAACCTATCATAAAGTTTATAAACATCGTTATAAACAAACGTGTATCACACCCATAAAAATACTTGAAAGTGCCTATATTGTTATTGTTAGGACCTGAGTAGGCCTAATATGATTTTAGGTTAACTTTTCAACAGAGACGCCACATGGCGGTGTTGTCTCACACCAAAAATTATAAATTGGAAATAAAACACAAAAAACCTCGTGAGTTAAAACACAGGCCGACAATACTTAGGACACAGTCGATATTTTTTTTACGTGCATGAAAACGAAAAAAGCCTACTTGAGAACAGTTGACTTTGCGATGTTGAGAAGAAACGCTGTCGTCTGCGTAACGTCACATTTCTTCAAGTCGCCTTTCCTAATTAAAACATATAAGTTCTGAGCGACGTTAATGATGTCCATCTGACGCTGCGAAGAAGTAGCTTTCCCCATCCCGGAACCAATTACCATTACAGCAATCACAAGAACCACACAAAATATCAAAACGATAACAAATTCCATCATTACAATAGTAGATAATAAATAATATAACAAAGTTAAAATACACAATATTAACACAAAATCCTGAAACACAAACTGTACGTTATTTCACGGTCAGTAATATATTAAAACACACTGCAATATGGCGTAAAGAGTGCAAACGGCTGAAAGAGAAAACAAACAAGTGACTATTAACATTATTAATGCGCGACCACGGTTTCGGCACGTAATATTTTTTTACCGTTAACATAACGTTTTTATTTCACCAGAGATTTAAAAAAATGTTCAAACTTAACAAATACCCAAACAAATTCTTAAATACACGCGGAAAGTCAAAAAATATATATTTTGGCTATGGAACTATTTCGTTCTAATCATTGCCAACACACCACTTCTCTCACTGTTTCATTTACACACATGCGAGATCATTAATATTAATAATATTGTACATAGATAGTTACTTTTTTTGTAAAATTTTATTTAACATCATTATACGGTAATTTAGTGTTAATGCATATGCATATGATGGAAAGTATTTTTGCAAACGAACCAAACATGCTGCATCCTGGTGTGTTTTTTCAAAGGTTCGTTTAAAAAAGTAGGAGGTTACCGTGGATGGACTATACATATATATATGTGTGTGTGTATGTGTGTATATATGTGTGTGTGTATATATAATTTTATATTAGGGTTTACTTTATATTCATATAGCGACCCGCCCAACTTCGCACGGGTGCAATGCTGATACTAAATATACTACAGAATGTTTTTATACACAACATTCACAGCTTTTTTGTCATTAGACAATACAAACATGTTTTGTTTAGAGGTTACTCTTGAAAGAGTGACATATAATTGGCCATTTGAAAAACACTCAACGCTCAATTTTAAGCCTGCAACGTTGAAAGTTTGACCCTGTGATTTATTAATGGTCATTGCAATATAGGCACACGCCGCCGGCCCCCCGGCCGGTACTGCCGCAACCGCTATGTCCCTGCATTTTAAATCTGTAATATCTTCCAAAATATTCATTTAAATTACATGCTGTAAAGGGCCATATTGATCTATATTAAATGCACAATGTATTTAAGGTACTTAATTGGATAAGGAATAATGCTGTATTCCTTAAAATCGCTTCGTAAATAAGCCATTATTTCTCGTTAAAAGTAAAGGATCAAAAATTTGTTATTGTGGGTTGTTCCTAAGAGATAGACATATACCATCGTGGACTTTTTTGTAGACCTTTTTAAGGTGTACACTACTGTAGTACATTATTTTGATCTATCTCGTAGGGTTTAGCCAGCGTTTGCAATGTAAGCGCAAAAAATGTGTCTATTTACGACATTACATTAGAAACCTCTAAAATTATCAGTGTTTCTCTACTATATTATGCATGTATTATACATATAAACCTTCCTCTTGAATCACTCCATCTATTAAAAAAACGCATCAAAATCCGTTGCGTAGTTTTAAAGATCTAAGTATACACAGGGACAGACAGACAGCGGGAAGCGGCTTTGTTTTATACTATGCAGTGAAGTTACATATTAGGATTTATTGTATATTTAATGTCAGTACGTTTGAGTTTATTGTATACTCCACAATTTGTGTTAATCGTGGTTATGTCATACTCCTATTTTTCTCATATTCTATGTTATGTTGAATTTAAGATCAGTTATTATTATAAAATTATAATGTAAGCAAAGTTTTTGCATATGTAGTCAAGGTTTTTGTAATTATTATACATAATATTATCGGGTAGATATTTATTATTTACAGAATAATAACACTAAATGGCATAACATTTAAAAAATTTTGTTTCCATTCTTGATGGGAAAATCAATGAATGTTGCCAAAGAACCAAAACAATTTGTTATCCTTTATAAACCAGTACTCATACCTATAAGGAATTGTAAAAATAAATTTGAGGAATGGAATTAATGTTTCAATTCTTTCTTTTCATTTTTTTATAATTAATACCACTAGTAAAAATTAAATTAACATCAACTTACTGATGCTTCTAATTTATTATTGTTGCTTTGACAGACCATCAGTACTCTTTTTATTGAAGGTGGCTCTTAATGTAACAATACTAACAAATTATTCACAATGAGATGTGTTCTTTAGCAGTGCCCTTAATTTCAGGGAGCAGATGCAGGCAGTCCTGCTTTTTTTAACATGGGGAAGATACGCACTCCCGTGCTTACTCCTGACAAAAGTCCAGTCATGCTGTTGAATGAATTAGAACCAGGCATAAGGTTCGATTGTGTCTCTGAGAATGGGGAGCCATATGCCAAGTTCACTATGAGTGTTACAGTACGTGGAGAAACATTTCAAGGCAAAGGTGAGTCTTTTTAACTAAATGTTGAAGTTTTTAAGTAAGAGAAATGTGTTCCTAAAATAAATGGTAATATCAATACTGTATATAAATGCCCTTTTTTTTTATCAGAGGCAATGCTGTGTAGTGATTAGACCACTCATTTGTAGAGACAAGATTTAATGGTTTTATTTTCAGGCTAATTTCATATTTAAAACAAGCGATTTTGGGTAGTTGTTTTATTTTAATTTTAATACCTCTGTTTATTCATAAAGAGAGCACAATTATCAATAAATATGACACATACTTGTTCAAAAATACTTACGTCGCCAAAACAGTATTATTTTGACTGATATATATAATGCACTTTGCTCTGCCTCGTCACTCTCACCTGATGACTGAGGGGAACGAGTGGATCTTTTAGTTCCAGAAGGTGAAACAATGATTTCGTCCAGGCGTTAGTTTCTCTGTTTTTATTTTACTTTTGGTTATTTGTCAAAATATAGAGTTACAACATGTGATTTAATTAACAGAAACCATAAACAACATGAAATTAGATTACATTAATACAAGAATGGGTACAACAATGGTTATAAGAATGGGTACAAGAATGGGCCGGCCCTTATTAGAGAATTAACATACGTAGATTTAACAATTTTTAATTACAGTTCATAATAAGTAAACACATTAAATTATCGTAGTGAGGTTCTTGATTTCAGATTGAAGAAACGTCGTGGTTAGATGCTAGTCCGAAAAAGGTTTACAAAAAAATAGAAAGGCTGGCGTTTCGGAGATTGTTGGATGTAGTGGGACAGCTGATGAGATGTCGGAGGGCCTGGGTCAACTGCCCCGATGGAGGCTGATCCTCTCCTTGGAAAAGTACCCGGGTTTGGTACTCGGTGCCTGGTCCAGAACTTGTACTGTGTTACTTGGTCCCTGTCTGTGAACAGATCGAAACACATATGTTTAGGACTGAATCACAGACAGTAGGTGGAATAGGCAGAAAATGCCTTCTAGTTACGATGACAGGTGGGGGAGGGGTGGTGGTAAAAACTCACCAAACAGGGTAATGTCTTCCAGTGCCTGCTTGCTGGTTGAGCAGACAAGCGCGACGCGGATGATCCATGATTCTCAAAAAGAAATATCTACGATGACTAATACATGACTACTTTAGCTAGAATTACGGGGACTGTCTAACGCCTAAACACTACTATGTTGGGAAATATCCCTTGGCTAATCTGATCACATCTTAAGAGAAACGGTGAGGTGTCCCGATGACGTTTCGTTCTATGCAGTCAGTCCTGAATCGCGGCGCGCAGTGAGCTTGTGATGGCGAGACTCTTAATTAAAAGTGATGTTAATGGGAGAAAAAGGTGGGGGGGGTCCTTCGGCTCTCGAACCGAAAGGTTCCAAACATTAACGAGGTGCTTGACGAGGAAAGGCAGACTTCCATATCTCGAAGTTGTTGTACTGCCCGATGTCAACGCGACCTACTGAGGTGTGGCTGGACTGAGTAGAGATCGACTTGTGCGGATCAGCTGGTAGCAGCATTAAGGCTTATGGGACAGACTAAGCCAGCGCTCTGGTGGCCTAGGGAGGAACTACAGTACTGGTTACTGCAGGAGACTCCAAAGGGCAGGCGTTCCGCGGGCGTTCAAACTCCCAGGGGAAGAGATTCGCAAAACTGCCGCTAGATGGCATAAGTATGTACTTCATGTACTACTGCCGTGGCCTTGGGGAGAGGTGGCGCCTGGTCAGGGTTACCGGCCGGTCAAAGACCCGGGGCGACGTTCCCAGGAAAAAAACCGGGAAGGGGGGGGGGGGGTAAACTGTGGTGCCAGTGGGAACTGTGGTCTACAGGACCCGTAGGCGTGACTATACTTTGGCGAAGATGATTCGCGATCATGCCAAGGAGTGCTCGCGTCAGGTGAGGTCTAGGAACTGTCTGGTCTTAAGAGTTCACAGATCATAGCAGTTCTCGTCACGAATGGGGGACGAATTACAGGAGACTTCCGGCGTCAAGGCGGGAATAATGGGATCACCCTGCTGAGTCATTGAATAGTAGAGGCTGGGAAAACTAGGGGAGACGAGTCTGAAAAGGTTGATGGGAGTGTACATGAGGAGGAACAAGTTTAAGTTCATGCAGCAGAGGAATGATTGGAAACATTATTTGAGTTGAAAAAAAAAATTCAAATTGGTAATTGTGCCAAAAATACTAGTTGGCGGCACAACTTTTACAATATGATTTGTAATAAGCATGTCTTAATGGCTGGAAACAATTAAAGTAAATCACCAAGTGCATTTGTATGTTTGAATATGCGCTTGTAAAATGCATGCGGTTGTAAAATGTTCCAATGTAGTATATTGTAAAAATTTGTTACTAATTACAGTTGTAATATCGAAAAAGCAAAAAAAAATTCAAATTTATTTAGTACTACATTTTGGTACTAACTTCATGCCAAGTAATTTAAGTCATTTACTTCAGTGTATTGAAGGTTACATTTTTGTAACGAGGGTTGAGTTTTAATTAAACATGCTGATTAATTTTATGATTTTTTTTTGTATTCTATTTCTTTATGATGTATTTACTTGCATTTTGGTGTTATATAGTGTATTGGCATGCTTTTTGGTGTTATTTTGGCTTTATCGCAATTCACTATATAATCTTGTTCCTATTCATCTGTTGTATTTAGGTGGTTTGGGTTTGAATTTTCTGACTTCAAATTTTTCACAAGGTAGAAAAATGACAGCTGATCTGGTGGGTGTTAGATAGTACTCACATCTAAACCAATAACATAGCTTTACCAATGTCTTGCCCCAGCTCAACTTGCCTCATACGTTGGGCCAATTGGGAATGATCAATCTGCCCTTATGGTCGGGCAGCAGGCCACAGACTTTCTTCTGAATACGCTCCTTGAATGATTCTTGCAATGGGGGAATTTCTATGGAAGGAATTAGTGAGGAAAATTTTAGAGCTATATTTTCTGGCTAATTCCTTCCACAGAATTTTCTGTACTGTCTATGCTTTTAACTTCATACAGTGGCTGATTTTGGCTAGTTTTCTGTTTTTCCATACTCATCTTTTTTTGTTTGTTATTGAGGTGTCTTATGACATAGGCATGCTCATTGTAACCAGCAATGGCATATGCCTAAAGAAAAATTATTTCGTTTAAATAACGATTGCTCATTTATTTCTACACCTCATTCGAAAAAAATTTGCTGATGTGTCACGTTTCTCATCAAAATACATTATTAAAGTAATCACATGCTTTCATTGCCATTGTCTTGTAGGCTGGCTTGGCATTTGGTTAAGCCATTTCAAGTGGTTGAGTGTACTTTCGTTCAACTCTGCAGTCCAGCAGGTATCATCAGCGTTAAGGAGCAACTGATAGTGCTCTCACCCTGATATTTCTGTGAGTTATAGCTAGAGCCATGCCTTACAACTGAAGTTAAAATGTAGGTTATATGTACCATAACATCTTAATGATTATATTTTGCAGTAGCCTTTTTCATTATCATCCTTACCATGGGCACTAGTGGACCTACTGGGACGTTGAGAACAGTACTTCATATTGGTATTATGAGCACAAAATTTGTGTTCAAACAAATTATAAATTTTATTTTCCAAAGAGATATTTGAAAGAATTATACATACTATGCTTAAATTACTTTTGAATTTATTAGCTTTCCTGTAAAAATATTTTTCAGAACTGTGTACAAGTGTTGGTGCTCACAGAAGATTTGTGTGGGGATGTGTTGCATGTTGTTGCAGGTCCGAGCAAGAAGCTGGGGAAAGCTGCCGCTGCGAAGTCTGCCCTGACCAAGCTGTACAACATGAACTTCACCCCCTTCTCCTCTCCATTTGCGAGTCCATTCGTGAGTCCCATGACGCCCATTGGGTCTATGACACCCATTGGGTCCATGATCTCCCAGGATCTTATGGTTCTGCCACAGATCCTCGCTGACCAGATTGCCAGGTAAATGTTCGTCATTCAGAATGCTCTTGCTGGTATTTTTAGGAGTGTTTCACGCTCTTAGCTGTGTGCATGCTGTGTTTGAGTGGTCTGGGAACATTTTCAGATGTGGACCTAAACTAATGCCAAAATAATTTTTGGTTTTGTATAAGTAATTTATAAAATTAGAATAAAAGTACCTATCAAGCATTGATGCTTATCAAATATTTTTATATCAGCCTTAAAAAAACTATTTTTAATTCAACATTAAAATAAAGTCCATGTTTATATGTTTAAGTAAACATATAATATTTACCAGTTAACACATTTTATTTTTTATGAAATTTTTAGTCTTTGGAGCTTTATAGTTTGTAAATTGAAATCACCAGATAACTGTGAAGAATCTGTTATTTTATTACTCAAGGCTGGGATAAAAACCCGACTTGCCCAAATTTTAACATGTTTCAATTACTTTGAGTTATGTTTATTTGTAAGGTACAGTAGAACTCTCTTAATAAAATATTGAAGAATGGAAAAAAAAAAAAAAAACAAGCAAAACGTGCTTCTTAAGCAGAAAAACTTCTTAAAATTGTAAATAATAAAAAAGAAATTTTCATGGGTTAAATAGTTGCGATCTTCGTAAAATGTACAGTATTAAAGTCTAAATGGAATTACATAGAGGGAAATAATTACATTAGTGAAACCTCACTGATAAACTTGGAGACATAGGATTGTATATACTTTGTAGTTGTGATATACTTAGTAACCATTTAGGATTGTATATACTTTGTAGTTGTGATATACTTATTAACCATTTAGAAAATGTATTTAGTTGATGCAGAAATGATTAAATAGGCATTTGTTACAAATGAAAGACTTCAGCAGGTGATGCTATTTCATTCCACCATTTCATTATTCTTTATTTCAAATCTGTGGCTGGGATGTGATACGTGCATGTTGGTTTAAACACATTTTAAATTTTATGTTCCTTTTTTTTTTTTTTTTTAACCGCAATTCTTTTCTTAAAGATTAAAAAAAACATGTTCAAACAAAATTGAGGTATTATTTTTAAAATGTTTGCTATTAAGAACAAAATTATATAATCTTTTGTTGTCACGCTGTGTTCCCAGATCATCTATTTAATAATTAAGTATAAAAAGACTGTAAAATAACTCAAAATTAATGAATATTTTTGAATGGATACAAAAATTTGTGAATACAATCATTTTCAAAGATATTTGCAAGTTCATAATTTCCTGAAATATTAAACTGCATTAAAACTCATTTCCCACTGTTTAATAGTGTTAAGTAATTTTTCTTAAATTCACACAATTTTTCCTGGTCTCTATGGTAGTTGTTATTTACTGTATCATCCTTATAAGTTTATAATAAGCTAATATAGGTTAACATAAACAAAATTATAAGGATTTAAGTGTACTCACATCTGTTTCTCAAAATGGGTTACAATATCCTTATCCACATGAACATAATTATTTGTGCCATGCATTTAGTGCTTTTTAAGCAGGAAAATCTAATAACCCCAAAATGTATTAAATGAGAGTTGTTAAGGTTAAGGGCATGGGAAACTTTTGGTGCTATATTATCCTGATGTTTTAGGTGGGAAAACTTCTTAAGCCGTGTCGTCTTAAACAGGTTTTACTGTATTGTACATTTTAGGGCTTTGTTAATATTTTGTGTTAGGAATAGACCTTAAATTTATAATTGTTTATTTTTGGTTTGTTGGCTGGCTTGTATCCAAATGTGTTATCATAGTTTTTCAGCATCTTATGTTACTTAGTTTTCCTAATTTTTATGTTTAAGAACATTGTGGAAATGAATTCAAAGAGTAATCACTCAATAGCTCTACATGAATAACAGTGTTCCACATAAATTTAAAATAACTTATAGCTTCTAGGTGTGTAGAGAATGAGTGGAGTGTGGGTTCGGTGGCCACGGGAGTGACGGCGAGGGCTCGGCAGCCTGGTGACAGACAGGTTCGCAGAGCTGATAGCCAACGACCCGACCCACTCACGCCGCAAGGTCCTGGCTGGGGTTGTGATGACCAGCGGCCCGCAGATGGAGTCCAGCACCGTCATCTCTGTGGCCACCGGCACCAAGTGCATCAACGGTGAACACATGAGCGAGACGGGCACCTGTCTCAACGACACGCACGCCGAGATCATCGCGCGGCGTTGCCTCTGCGACTTCCTCTATGCCCAGCTGGAGCTGCTCACCGTACCAGGTAGCATTACGCTTCTACCGATCCTGTTCTGAAACTTCAAGTATTACGTGCAGTGAGACTTATGTCTTTACACTTCACAGAAGTTCAAGGAAAATGTATGCATAAATACAGTCAAATATATATATATATATATATATATATATATATATATATATATCAATGTATTAAAACCTACATTGAATAAATACATACATAAATAATCTTCTTGGTTTCATACATTACATTGTTTTCATTTAATTTTTTTTAATGTGTCCCACTTGCTATATCTATGACTAGCTACAGTACCTGGCGTTGCCCGGGCTGCACACAGGGTAAAGGGGACCTTCTTAATTTGAATGTCAAAAGTGCAAAATAATTTATATCACTTTCAGATCCCGACAGACGTTCTGCCAGTGTATAGTTGTACCTATAAATATCTCAAAGTTGGTGGTCTGTATGTAATCTAGAGAAAAAAGCTAAAAAATAAGAGATTACTAATATTGAAAAGATTCCATTATCTAGCCAATGCTCGGCATGCATTGCAATGCCTCATTCAGTTTTGTTTTGTAATATGTTTGAAGTAGTTACACATATACAAATCATCTATCCATCTCTTTAAATATATTTATCTCTATCTACATCTATATGTATCTATGTATCTCTATCTCTATTTAGCTCTTTATATCTACATATATACCTCCCACTATCTCTATCTCTGTCTCTTCTATATATAAATCTCTATATAGCTCTAAACATCTATATATCTCTTTATCTAACCTTTTTCATTCTTTATACCTCGCTCTATCTCAACTTATCTCTCTGTCTCTCTATCTCACTATATATATATATATATATATATATATATATATATATATATATATATATATATATATATATATATATATATATATATATAAATCACTCTATCTCTGTCTCACTTTTATATTTAAATAAATTGTGTCATGCGTGCGCACTTATACAACAAAAACAGACAAAGTGCCACTATATAATATAAAATACACACATTTTTTTAAACGATTCGTGCTCCAACTATTGCAAAATAGTTATACCGTCTCAGAAACCTTCACGGTCATGCACATAACAACTCACCAAAATTTCATCGCAATCGAATGAATGGTATAGGAACGCATACGGCACAAACAAACAAAAATTAAAGACATGACAAACGCATCAAACGATGGTACGTTTAAAATTCTAGGCAACTCTATCTATTGGCGAAGTTAAGAACAAAACTGTTATTAGCGCCTTTATTTTGCTAGCCACTGCGAGCTCCACTAAGCGGGCTGGTCTCACCAAGGAGAAAAATATTAATTTGCCAGACCTTACTATGTGTATGATCCTGTGGCAGACATAGAGAAATGACACTCACTCACTATTTGTATGTCTATGAGCTATGACCTATGATTTTTTCTGTTATCAAATGAAATTACCACTTTTTCACTCCCTTAAGGGATGGAATTTCTTATTAGTATGTGGTCTATGTGTTAATCCAGGTTATGAGCTCGCTGTAGGCCAAATTTCATCCAGATCCGTTCAGCCGTTCTGGCGTGATTGAGTAACAAACATCCATCCATCCATCCATCCATCCATCCATCCATCCATCCATCCATCCATCCATCCATCCATCCATCCATCCATCCATCCATCCATCCAAACTTTCCCATTTATAATATTAGTGGGATAACAAATATTTTTTAAAATAATAGTGTTAAAAATGTTGAGTTAAATTATTGCATTTGAATTTTAAAAAAATTGAATATTCACAGATCCCTAATTAGGCTCAGCCATATTGCATTGTTTCATGTTTTACTATTATTTCAGTGTTGAGTTAACAAATTTATGGAATGAAATTATATAAATATTATATCCTCAAATGATTTTATCTTTTAGAGCCTGATATATATCATAAGGTTACAGGGTGGAAAAACCAGGAGAAAATAACTGGCTATTTCATAGGAGCAACTTTAGTGAAACCCCTATATAGTGAACGTTTTCATTGACCAACTGCAAAACTTTAAAACCACTCCAATGTTTCTTAAAGAAACAGGAATTTGTGGTTAAATATTTGAAACCAAAATGGTGTCTTTCAATTTCTTTGTTTAAAACAGTGTTCTATGTCATTCTGAATGTGACACATTTGGCAACATTGTCCATTGCTGCTCTTGAAGTTAATTTTTAAACATAACCTAACAATGTGGTAAAGATTCATCAAAAGTAGGGATGGGGCGAATCCTGATTTCCTCGAATCCGAATCCTAACTCGAATCCTCGACTGGAATTGCCGAATCTCGAACCCAAACCCGAATCTTTTAACAGATGATGTCCACATATCTAATGTAAGTGAGATGTATTCTGCTTGCACTAAAAGTCCCTTGACTTTATCACATGTAGTTTGGTACATTTCTGGTATAAGTGTATATAAAGACAACAATTTTTTCTTGAGAAATTTCAGTTTTAGTACAGATTAGCGGTTAGGATTTTTTCTATAAATAAGCTGGAGGTCTGCGAGCCTAAGAATTTTACTTCGAGCCGAGCTCGAGCTTTTGTGGTACAGTTACACTTTTGGGAAATTATTTTTATCTTAAACTTAATATCATGTTTGAATAAAGTATTAAAATGAAGTGGGCTTATTAATTTTGGGTAACTATTTACAGAGTGTGTTTACATTTTGCACTGCTAGAATAAAAATAACATTTTTTTTCATTGAATCTTAGAGCCATTCCACCTCAATTCAGGCAGTTAGCAAGATGTGTCAGGTCACCATCTCAGATTTGCTTAAAAAAATTACAGCAGTTACAACCAGTGCAGACAAGAAGTATGCCAAAAGGATTTTGTCCCAAAAAATTTTTTCCCCATGTTATAGCCTTTTGAAGTTGGTTCAAAATCAAAAAAGGTGGAAAAAGGGGTGTTTTTTAAATGAGCGACATTTCAAAACTATTTTACTGATTTTGTTGATTTTTTTTTATTTTGTACCTATTATAGTGAACTACAGAGTGGAATAGTTCCAATGAGCCCAACGACAATATCTTTAAGGGGGGGAAACTAAAAAATTTGGCAAAAAATTTAGATTTTTTTGGATTTTCAAAAAGAAATTTTTATGTGGAATAATCAATTTTCATAAAAAGTAATTCTGGTAATATGTAGACCTATTACAGTAGTTTTACAGGAAAAATTGTTTTTAATTCTATGATGCATGGAATTATTAAAATTTAACTTTAAAATTTTCAAAATTTGACAAAAGTGCCATTTTTGATTGAAAATTACTGAAAAACCCCATACAGTACACTCCCTATTTAACGCGGTTGTCGGGGGACATAACTTTTACCCGCGTTGTTGCATAACCGCGATGTTTCGATGTGACCAAGGTCAAAAGGCATAAAACACCGCATGTGTTCTAATAGCACAGAATAGACGGCCCGCCTTTGTGCGGACTTTGCATCCGCAGTTTTCATTAAACGCGGGTGAAAAAAAAAATAATAAATTTTAAAGATAAATATTAAATGTTGAATTTTATTTTTTATTTTTCCGCATGCCACGCACAGTTTGTCGCACGGCCTACGAGCGCGCCACACGCCGCCATACACACGTGCGGCACACAAGCTGCTGCCAGGCTCGTGGTGTCAGCCACAGTATCTGCTTCGTCTGAGTGTCCGTAACAAAGTAAGTGCAGTGTGTGAGGTTACACACGATTCTGTGGTCAAAGTATTCTAAATAGAAAGGCCATAGTAATACTTCAAACCGAATATGAATCGCAAAGTACCGAGTTTGATTGACAAAATAAAAATTCTAGATTTACGTACTTACAGATAGCGTGTCTTTTGCAGAAGTATGCAGCAGATACGTGAAAAACGATTCTAGCATTCGTACAATATAAAATAAAGAATCGTCTATCGTGTAAAGTGGTTAAACTTTGTTATCCATGCTTACAGTAAATTATAAATGGTCACATGTGGGATACAAAAATTGCGCCAAAATAATTTTAGCACAATCAGTGGCGCCGTATTAAAAAGTCTGTTAAATGTTGTCTTTACTTATTCCATCAAACGCTGTGTCGAGTTGCTGAGTGTGTGTGGCTCGGATCGGCAAGTGTTATATTCCCCAGCCTCTGGTTAAAGGTCGGGAGGCCGCTACACATAAACATTTCCGGGGCTTGTTTACTACCTCACGGCAAAAGTGGTACAGTATGGTTCACGTAAGTATTGGACCATTGGGAATTCCTCGGCAAAGATTAAAAATGCGCTAGCTGATTTACTTTACTATTTAATGTTAAAACATTATACCAAAGTAAAAAGATGAACGTGTATAATACAACGAATAATATTACGTCTGTAGGTTCAAGTTGTAACAAAACATTTATATGTCTCCGCTTGTCAACACACGTGAATACGAGCAGTGTGCAGACGGAAATGAGTGAACTACTCAAGGTCACCAGACTTCCCCCCCTTTCGGCTTAATCGCCCCTCTCATCACTGGCGCTTATATTCCACTCCTCCCGTCTACCCGGGAGTCTTGGTCGCATATTCTCGGCTCGCCTCTCCCCTCCCAGCGCTTGCCGTCAACCAAACCTATCCAAAATCAATCCCCAGCCGAGTCACGCTGGATAATGTCGCTGGACGGTGGGCTTTATCGGGTCCCCTGTCCGATGCTTTATTTGTGGGTTAAAAAAAATGTTAAGAACTAGTGTTTCAGAAAATAACACTGGGCTGGATTGGACCATAATTTGAAAACACTACAAGATAGAGGAATAATGTACGGAGATATCTTGTTTAGAATTTCATTACGGACATTTTCTACGCCTAGGCTTTTTTCTGCCCGATGCTTAGTTTGTGAGTTACAACGCAAAATTATCCTAATCGGCTGTCAACCATTTATTCCATTATTATTACAGTAGAAATTCGTTAATCCGTGACGCGCTAATTCGGGAATCGGATAATCCGGGACGATTTAAAAGTGCAGAAAAAAAAGAGAAGTAAAAATTGTCAGCGCTTAAAATTAACGTCACGCGGGCCGGCGGCCGGCAAACACTGCAAGCCTTCGCATGGGCCGCCAAACTCTGCAACGCTGTTTGTACCGACCCTTTGTGTCGCCCCCCTTTCAGCTGTCACATTTGTCACTCTTTAAACTTGAGGGGGATGTCCTGACTTCTGCTTCCCATCTCCCTTTGTTTGTTTCCACCCGCCAACCCACGACAGGTGCCTGGCGAGCGACGTGTCTGGCTGGCATTCGGCTGGACGAGGGGGTGGAGGGGGGGTGCAAGGTCAGCACGATCTTATCTTTCTCTCTTCGGCTGTTGTAAATGACCGTGAACTAATGGCTAGGCAGTGCCGTATTTTTTTAAGCCGAGACTAATTCGAAGGCGGCCCTTGCCGTGAACGGGTTATCCGGGTTTATTACTTTTTTTTTTACAGGATTTTAACTATCCGGGCATCGGCGGGTCCCAATTAACACGAATAATGGTGAGTTTACTATTTTTTATCCATCTGCTGCCAAGGCGCAGTAAGCCTCGGGAGATGTTACGTCACATGACCTTGGCCTTAACCCAGCTGCACACCGGTGTCTGAGAAGCTTGACAAGACCTTCCGGGCTTTTAATCGCTAGTCCGTGAAATTCGGTAATTCGTGATTATCTCGTTCCCGACCATCACGAATTAACGAGGTTCTACTGTGTTATTATTATTATTATTATTCATTTCTGATTGGGGGACATGGTTTGACCCGTGATATACCCGATTCCGCGATCTATCGGGGCGCGGTATACCGGGAGTTTACTGTATTTTAAAAATCTGAAAATTTGTAACTTTGTAGTCCTCACCTTTATTAATAGCATGCACTTTGTTGGATAGTGTGTTTTTGCCTGTAAACATTTCTAGAATTTTTTGAAAATGTAATGTCATTACCTTTTGTATGTTGTGCATGCTCAATTAATAAATGTTTTGTTGGTATCTAAATAGTATGTGATAATTTGTAACTGGTTTTGTATGAGGGGAAACCTTGGGAAATATGAAGGGGGAGTCCCTATCTGAATATTCCCAGGCGCTTGCTGTAAGGGGAATCCCTGGTAGCTTGAGGGAAATCCCTGGTGACCATAGGGGGAATCAACTACAAGACTACAAGGGAATTCCCAAACTTTTGCTGTTACAGTTGTGTTGTGTGTGTTCATGGGTGATGTTCAGCTAGTGAACTAAATCATGTCTGACTTTCATAGTACGGAGAGAATTAAATGTGTGGACTACATTAAAAGGCACAAAAAAAGTGTGTATAAAAGTAAATGTGTGAGGATGTGTAAGGTGAATGATTTAGCAGATGATATTCAAAAGGTTGTGGGTGTATCTGTTTCAGTAAATAAAAATGATATTTTGTGTAGCAACTGTGTTACTTTTTATAAAAAGAAATTTCTGGAACTTGCTGAAGATGCAGAAGAAACATCCACATCAGAGAATTTTATTCCGGAGGATGAACTAGTAAGTGTTTTAAATAGCAGTCTCATTAAAACATTAAATGTAGAAGTATCACCATTGAAATCCCCTTCAGAGGTGAGATTGGATAGGAGAGAAGGTTATGCGAGGAAAAAGAAGATAAAATTAGTTGATGAGTTAAAAACTTCTGCTGTGAACAAATTACAAGACATATATCACGTGCATCTTTCAAGTGAGTCTGATGATGAAATGCCTGTGTGTGTCAATTGTAGTCTATGGTTTTCGAATATTGACTCAGCTCTTCATACTTGTAACTACAATGGAAAAGTACAGCTACTAACATTGGTACCACAAACATTTAGTAAAACTGTATTGAAGGAAAAATTACCTTCAGTGTCAAAGTACCTCATTGATAAATGTCGCACAGTTATAAAAAATAAGGGAATTTATGCTCAACCTGACCCCTATAGTGGACATCCTTTACCTACACAGGTACAAGATCTAGCATTATCATATTACCTAGAAGATAGTAAAGACTGTTCAAGGGAAAGTCCAAACAAAAAAGATGTTATTTGCATTAAGGATGGTAATGGCCAGAAAGTAAAAAAGGTTAAAAGATTCATGACAAGGTCCATCAAAGAGGCATACAAAGCATTCAAAAAAGATAATCCTCTTATAGAAATTAGTCTTTCAAAGTTTTATGCCTTACGACCAAGATGGGTGAAAATTCAGCCAGAACAGACTGTGTGTTCTTGTATTTACTGCAGTAACATGCAACTTATCTGTGTAGCTCTTCGAAATGTAACAAATAACCAAATTGATGAAGACTATCTTCTACTGAAGTGTTTGTGTGACGAAACAAGGAATGAAGATTGCTGGCTCGAGGAGTGTGGTGACTGTCCTGGCACAGAAACATTAACTGTTGAAAACTTTGGCTTGGATGAAGGGGAAGAAGTTACATATGCGATTTGGGAACATGGTGACCTCATAAAAAAAACTGTATCTGTAAATAATTTTCTGGAACATGTAAGGCATTGGGTTAAAAAAGCCATTCCTCAGTTACATTAGGAAAATACAAAGGGAAGGAATAGCTGAAGCAAGAAGTTCTGTCCAACAAAATAATGCTCTTGTTTTACATTTTGATTTTGCTGAGAACTGGTCAGTTGTATTGCCTGATGAAATCCAAACTTACCACTGGCAAACTGATCAGCTTTCACTGTTTACCTGTGTTGCATACTTTGGTGCGGAAATAAGAAGTTTTGTTATAGTATCTGATGATATAGCTCACGACTCTGCTCACGTTCTCTGTGCTTTAGAGGTTATAAAACTGGAAATTTCAAAATTTTGTCAGTTAGAACTTTTGAGTTCAATAGTGTACATTACAGAAGGGGCAGCTGGACATTTCAAAAATAGGTTTCAGCTGTATGAACTATGTAAAAATACTCAAACTTTTGAAAAAAAAATGGATTTTTTCTGCTACAAGGGCATGGCAAAAGTGCATGTGATGCAATAGGTGGTTTGTGTAAACACTTTGCAACTAAGTTCAATCTTCGGGCAGAGTGTGTTAATGCCATTAGAGATTCTGCTTCATTTGTTGCTGAAGTAGGTAACCTTGTACCAAAGATAACTCTATTGGCTCTTGAAAGTAAAACAATTCAAACGTATAGGTCATCTAAGGAAAAAGAATGGGCTACTGTAAAACCAGTTGTTGGAATACAATCTAAACATTACTGGCTGATTAAAAATGAGACATACATGGGACGCACAATTAAAGATAAAATAGAAATAGTTGTACAATCTAACCAGATTAAAACACATTATTCAATAAATGATTTCCAAGTAGGCCAGTTCGTTGCTTGTGTATACGATCAGAATTGGTGGATGGGACAGATCACTGGTATATCTAAAGAGTTGAACGACATGACAGTGTCTTTTATGCATCCCCATGGTCCAGCTAAAGGGTTTCAGTGGCCACAGGAATCTGGAAAGAAGAAGGATGAATGTCCGGTGCCACTACAAAATGTTTTGTTAGCAGTAAGCAATCCTACTCCACTTGGACAATCAGCAAGACTCCACACTTTCGACAAAGCTGAGTTGATGAAGATCCAGCAGATCTACTGTCTTTAATCAGCCAAATAATATTTTAGGAAGTTTGTCAATATATGTTACATATAGTTGAGGAAGGGTAAGCAGTCTACATATAATTAATTATAGGTACATATTGTTGGTTTCAATTTTACTTTGAAATTTTGGTTTTCATGCAAGTTAAAGAGTATGCATATCTATTATATGTGTGTATATGTATTGTGCATATTATGTTAATGTGATAATGTATACACAGACTCTCCTTTTGTAATTCCCAAGGTTTCCCCAATTTACAAATTACATCTCACTTTTTGGAAACTAACAAAACATTTGTTAATTGAGTGTGCAGACCTTAGAAAATGTAAGAAAATTACATTTTCAAAAAATTCTAGAAATGTTTACAGGCAAAAACACACTATCCAACAAAGTGCATGCTATTACTAAAGGTGAGGACTACAAAGTTACAAATTTTCAGATTTTTAAAATATGGGATTTTTGAGTAATTTTCAATCAAAAATGGCACTTTTGTCAAATTTTGAAAATTTTAAAGTTAAATTTTAATAATTCCATGCATCATAGAATTAAAAACAATTTTTCCTGTAAAACTACTGTAATAGGTCCACATATTACCAGAATTACTTTTTATGAAAATTGATTATTCCACATAAAAATTTTTTTTTGAAAATTCAAAAAAATTCAAATTTTTTGCCAAATTCTTTAGTTTCGCCCCCCCTTAAAGATATTGTCGTTGGGCTCATTGGAACTATTCCACTCTGTAGTTCACTATAATAGGTACAAAATAAAAAAAAATCAACAAAATCAGTATAATAGTTTTGAAATGCCGCTCATTTAAAAAACACCCCTTTTTCCACCTTTTTTGATTTCGAACCAACTTCAAAAGGCTATAACATGGGGAAAAAATTTTTTGGGACAAAATCCTTTTGGCATACTTCTTGTCTGCACTGGTTGTAACTGCTGTAATTTTTTAAAGCAAATCCGAGATGGTGACCTGACACGCTCCTGCCTGAATTGAAATGGAATGGCTCCTTACCTGTTTCCATTGGTTCATTAGTAACTGATATCATCCAACTAACATAACCAAGTATATGTTTGTGTAAATGTAACATATCTTTGGAAAAATTTCACCCTTGTCAATTTTTCTGGAGTCCTTACTGAGCTTCAACAAACTTAGCACCAAAAATCATGTTGTTTGAAAAGTACATTCACATTGTTTCAACATTTCCACTTTTCAGCACAATAATTCTGAGAGAGATTGTCACAGAGTATTAAATTCTGTTTTTTAATCTATCATTCAGAACAATAATTTGTTCTGCACGTTCAGGAGTTAAATTAGCTCTACGATTGGAGATAGTGTTTCCAGCAAAAGAGAAGCGTCTCTCGCTGGCAACCTGCGTGGCTGGAATGCTTTAGTAAAATTGCTTAACCTCAAAATTAGTGTCATAAATATCTGTAACTGGTCATTAAAGTTTAATCAATTGAAAGTAATAAAAATAAAAACATTTTACTTCATTCAATTTACACTTGCAAAAAAAACATACACACAATAAACCTACATGGAAATTAAAGTCTTTTTCAATATCCTGAAGTCTGAAATATGTTTACTCATGTCATTAAATGTAGAGCTGTATTGAAGAAGCCGATTTTGTCAATATTTAGTTGAATCGGCATTTCTGCCGACTTCCGATGTTCCGATACAGTACGCTCGTTAATTTTCGGCCGATATTACTGAAAAACGAAAGATACTGCCATAACCTAAAAATCCACGAGTACCATTTTCACTTTTCGTAGTAGTACTGCATTCTTTCAGATCGCATTATTTCTTAGCAACATGTGCGAACCGTACATATCAAAGTTTGACATCCTTTTTTTTTTAACAATGTTCTTTAATTTAATATGTCATAAATAAATAATACATTACTATCACGGTAAATATACATCTCAGTTGTTACGATAACTATAGTGCAAATATGGTAGCTATCATGCTTCTGTAGTAATTATGGTATTCTACAAAGAATCTTTAGTTCTTTTTATGGTAATTATCTTAAAATAACTATTGGGTTTGTACTGTAGTTATGGTACATCATCCATATTTCTTCGTATGTTGTTGTTCATTTGTCTTTTCTTCATATTTACGTGTGCCATTATTTGAGACAAGAAGTTTCAGAAAAAATTTTAACGGACATTATATCACACATTTAATGGCGTAAATGACGAGACTTCTGGCAATTTAAACGCTTTATACGGAAAAACCTACCATGCGGGACCTCGTAAGCGAGTTTTACTGTATTTTTTTCCCGTAAATAGTAAAAACCGAATCCTTTGACGAATCCTATATCAAACCCGCCGAACCTTCGAATCCCTAGGATTCGGCGGATATTGGATTCGGTCGCCCCATCCCTAATCAAAAGTAAAAGTATATTATTAAAAATATTTTTCATCACATAGAATATTTTATTTAGTCAGTTGTTATTTTTAACAGCATTTAAGAAGGGTTGAATTACGTTTAACATATATGTGTGTTTTTGTGATATTTTTATGCTTTGTCCAGTCAATA
This sequence comes from Bacillus rossius redtenbacheri, assembly GCF_032445375.1. Classification (NCBI taxonomy): domain Eukaryota; kingdom Metazoa; phylum Arthropoda; class Insecta; order Phasmatodea; family Bacillidae; genus Bacillus; species Bacillus rossius. The sequence goes on from NC_086332.1 coordinate 60,871,805, forward strand.
AGTGTGCAAAGTTGTGGTTTGTTACGTGATGTAAATTGTGACAAAAACGTAAGCATATAATATTTTTATAATATAAAAATTAGTTTGCCAGAAACTTTTACTATTAAAAAAATTAGTTTTCCCAAATTATTTTCTCAAGGTTCGGGAATGGTCTCATTTTAGAAGTTACATTCCAGGTTTGCCCGGCAAAGCAACCCAAAAAATAGTAACAACTGAAAACTTGATGTCATATTATATGCAATAACTTTAAAGTTATTTTTAAAGTTACGTCTCAACCAAAATAAGTTACTCGAAAAAGTATTTATTTTGAAAATTAAAAGATTGTTAAATTTCCTTTTGTTTATTACTTTCTTTAGAAATAAATCACAATAGCATATGGTGCCGATTACAGTTTGGTCTTCTGATAAAACTTTGTTATTTGGAAAGTTTTTATTTTTTAAAAGTAAGAGAGTTTTTATACTTGTTTGGTTACTTTCTGACAAAATAATTTCTCAATACTTACTAATCACTGGAGACCTGAAAAAGTAGATGTTATTTTTCTCAAAAATAGGTGTTATTTATTTATTTATTAATTAATTAATTTATTTATTTTTCAAAATAGGTATTATTTTCCTTGCTTTAAAACTGGTACTGATTTTTTTACAAAATTTTGAATTATTGTTTACAAACACTACCTTCTGCTGTTCTTAAAATACTACACAAATTACAAAAGCTGTTGTGATATAATTATAACTAGTGATGTGAAAACTATCTCCTTGCTATTACAGACCCCACGACAATGGGTGCCACTGAAAGTAAAACTTTATGCTTTATGGCCCATTGTGGTAGCCACTGTAATACACCTCCTTGCTATTGTATTGATGTGTTCTCACGGGGTTCTTGGCGCCTACCCTCGTTGCAGTAAATACCAGGACCGCTACTGGCTGGATGGTCTGCCCAGACTGATAGTCCAGCTAGCACGTCACTGCCCTGGGTTACTGTATGGAGAGTAATTATAAAAAAAGAAATTTAGTGGTGTTACGTGAATAGTGGAAATTTGCATATAAATGAAATAATAATAATTTAAAAACATATGATTTTAATGGTTCTTAAATATTGGTGTGAAGTTACGTTTAAAATGAGATTAATTGAGAAACAACCAAGGTGTCAAATCTAGGTGTCGGAAATTAGATGCAAATGACGTCACTAGAACACGTTGAATATCCTGCCGGGTCTAGCTATACGTTGTCGGAGGCTTGAGGCTCTCTTCACAGGACCTCCAGGTGGTCTGCTGCTACACTGGAACTCTGGATGCTGCAATTCTGTAATTAGCGAACTACAGAAGGGCTGAGGTCGCCGGGTATCAGCTGAAGACTCGACATCCCTCTCGTCCTGGAAAGTCTGGTCTAATTCTGGATTGGTCTCACCAATCTTCGTGGTCGAATCTCAGCTGGCGCTGCCCTCAGATGTCTGGAACCACTACGAGACGAAAACGGGACCGACGCGGAAGTTGGCACTCGAAGTCGCCGATACTCCCTATCTAGTATTTATTTAATCCAGATACAATTCTCTCAACTCGTAGAGAGGAGAATTCTAAGCAGGACACGATCGCGGATGACGCGAAATCTTCTATTTCTCGGGCGGCAACCAAGGCTTTGGTTCGCCCCAGCCCGAGAAACGTCTTCTTTCCGCAAGATGGCGATGGCGTCTCCCTTCTTCCTCCTAATATCTATTTACTGGCAGTCCCTAGCAACCAAGGAGCTATCGATATCAGCAAACAGAATAAGCTGCATAGTGAAATAAAAACGTGGATGTTGGAGTGTAAAAGAATCGAACTAAGACCAAATGAATAAAGTTTCCAAGGAATAATTCTTAGAAGACCCTGAAGTTGAAAGTGTGTCGTCTATGGTAATAAGATGTGTCATATTTGTTATGCCTTGGTTGTCCTCTTTACAATCAAAACAATTAAATACATAATATTCGCTCATGGAATATACAATTAATATTACAATCATAATAAAAATAATAATATATAACTGTAAACAGTTGTACTGGTTACAGATGGTTCGAATCCCATTTTTCTCGAATCCGAATCTCGAATCCGAATCCCAAACAGTACCTCGAATCCACCCCTCGAATCCGAATCCAGTTCTCAAGGGTTAATTATAAAATAATTTATAAGTTAAGAGAAAAAATTAAACATTATGCCGAATTATTTAACCCTTTAAATTTTTATTTAAAAAAACAAGGATTTGACACGGTCTGGATCAAGACGATTCCGTTTATGGTCACATATGTTTCCTGCAGTGCTGAAGAAACGTTCAGAGAACACTGTCGCAAGTGGTGAACACAAATATTTTTTGGACAGTTTATGTAGCCTGGGTGAACACGCAGACTGAGTTTTCCAGTATTCGAGAATGTTTATTTCTGGGTTAACTGTAGGATCACGTAAGAATCTGGTCACTTCATCAATTGCTGTAGAATCCGACTTGGTGGATTTAAGGCATTCAGGCATTATCTGTGAGTACAGTGATTCATGTATCCACGGAAATCTGAAAACGAAATTCAACATCCGACGGAACAATATTTTGTAGTTACCAACTTGACATTTGTTTAAAGTCCCAAATGAAGGTAAACGCATTCCTGAAATATTTAATGGTAACTAAAAGGCGCCATCTTGGCTTCAATGGTTTTAGGCCATAAGAAATATAGTCGTGTGTCTTTTAAACTTAAGCCTCACTAAAGCATAATGATTAATATGCCCGAAGTTAAAAGTGACGGGATGTTTTCTCTAGTTTACCCATTAAAATTTTTTATGTTAATATTAGTTATTTTTTATGTTGCTCAAAATGATTGGCTAACAAATTCATTGGTTGGCCATCATGGAATTCTCAGATAATACATATTTTAACATTGGTAGTCTACACAAACCAAACTTGGTCCTAAAAAAATTCATAAATAGAACGTATCAGAATATTTAAAATTGAATTGCGATTAAAATAATAATTGTATAATGCATTAATTTATGTCATTCATTATTTCATTGTTATTACTACATGTGCGACCGTAACTTGTGATGAAAGTCGGCATTATTGTTGTATTACTAAGTAACAGATTTCTCGGTAAAGTTATTTTTAAAAAAAACAAGATTCATATTTAGTCTAGATCCTAAATGTGCTTTATTTTATTTTTTAGCATATTCTGAGAATACATATGTGATTTATGCCTTATTTAATGCCAATGTAGCGACAATGCATTCATGTTCATAAATATAAAGTAAGTTTCCCAAATCAGTACATGCTTCATAATTTTTTTTATATATAATAACGAATTAAAAGTACAATACAGTATAACCTCGTTAATCCGTGATGCGCTAATTCGGGAATCGGATAATCCGGGACGATTTAAAAGAGAAGAAAAAAAAGAGAAGTAAAAATTGTCAGCGCTTAAAATTAACGTCATGTGGGCCGGCGGCCGGCAAACACTACAAGCCATCGGCAAACACTACAAGCCATCGCGTCGGCCGCCAAACTCTGCAACGCTGTTTGTACCGACCCTTTGTGTCGCCCCACTTTCAGCTGTCACATTTGTCACTCTTTAAACTTGAGAGGGATGTCCTGACGTCTGCTTCCCGTCTCCCTTTGTTTGTTTCCACCCGCCAACGCACGGCAGGCGCCTGGCGAGTGACGTGTCTGGCTGGCATTCGGCTGGGGGGGGGTGCAAGGTCAGCACGATCTTATCTTTTTCTCTTCGGCTGTTGTAAACAAGGAGCATGTAAGAAGATCTGGAGTGGACATGCGTAGGGCGAGAGCGAAGCCAGCCGGTTGCGAAGAAGGGTTGAAAAGAAAGAGGAAGAGAGTGTATTTCTACTGCAAACGCAGCCCCAGCCCACTTGTCCTTGAGGTTTGAGTGTCGCTGGTGTGCTGCTACAATGGTGATTTCCTGTAGCGCATATGGCTGTACAAATCGATGGAATTCCAAGCCGGATGGCGTTGCTTTTCACATGTATTAAAGATTTTTTTTTCATTTGTTAACTAAATTAATCCCCAAAACTTTTGAAGCATCAGAAAAAAGTGGCAAATGTTTTAAACAGAAGTAACTAATCTTCGAACTTTTTGAAAAACCTAAGAAAACTATTTAACAAAGAGAAGTTTCAGTTGTAAGTATAATTCTTTACTTTTTTCATAGATTTCCAAAACGTGACGATCAACGACAGATCTGGGAAAAAGCGACAAAGCGGAAAAATTGGACTGCGTCTCCGAACCATGCATTGTGTACAGTGCATTTTGAAGACAAATGGGTCTTAAGAAGCGAAAATCTAACTCGATTAAAGGATGATATGGTGTTCGGTATATTAAGGTTTCCCTCAAAGGAACGGTTTCACAATGCTTTTAAGATATTAGATAAATCCCAACATAAGTTTAAAACATTTCTCTTAAGAGTGTGCTTCGTAGCATTAAAAGACGTGCCTTAATTATTTTGCAAATTTATCATTGTTATGGTGACGATGTCAGGGGTTTTCGTATTTTTTTTAGAAATATAGTACAGTATGTATTAGCAACTACGTTAAGAACTGTTATTTTATTCACACAGAGAAAAGAAATACAAAATGCTAAAATTTGGCGTCTGTCTTTTTATATCCTATATAGGCTTGTTATTATTTGTGTGTTGTAACATGTATAAAAATGTTAAATATATTCAACAATATTTGGTAATTATATATATTTAAAAACTTTTATGTACGCTACTTGAAACTACGTGAAAGGTTTTCAGTCTATAAAGGCCTATTCTATGATTTTTTAAAATTATTAATTCTTATGCAAACAATTAATAAAATTGAACGTTTCTTACATTGTCAGTATATGCATAGCATTACAGTTATTACAAATAATTCTCTACCAGTGTTTAGCTAAGGTTTGCATGTTACGTTGGTTGAGTAACTAGACTGGAACATGAACATGATATTGAAAAGACTTCTAACTTCTACTAATACACGTATATTACAAGAGATTTGTAATAGATTAAATGAAGTAAGTAAGAATTCGTTTTTTATAAACGTTGTGTATGAAATTATAAAATTTGAGAAGTATAATAACAAAAATAAGTGCATTACGAAGACATATGTCGGTAGTGTTACCCACTGAAACATTATTCTCACTTCAACTCTCTGTAAAAATAAAAGTATGGGGTTGAATGCGTCAAGAGTGGTATATAAATAAAATTTGAAGCTTCTTCCTAATTTCATACGCAGGTGTCCCCCACCTATAGTTGCAAACAAAAATTTTTCCTCGATGTTGAAATTTACTCTGCGTATTCACAAAAAAATTTGGCAGTAAATATGTATTTAATTTTTAAAAATGAAAGTATTCATGTTTCGAAAAAAAGATTAAAGCAGTGTGGGGAAGAATGTTTACAGATAATACAGTAAAATTTTCAGTTTGATTGTTTTGATAGTTTCGGAGCTGTTGCAAGTTTAGTTTGGAGGATTTTTCGGCCGCGCGAGACAAGTTTGGCTCGTTTTCGTTTTCTTCCAGCGTAGGAAGCAGGGAACAAACGCCGATACCCGGCTTCACCTCGCATCCTTTGCTGGCCTTCCCTTGTCCTCTCCAGATGTATTACTGTATATTAGCTCCATGGTTGTAAATGACCGTGAACTAATGGTAGACATTTTTAAGCCGAGACACTAATTCGAAGCGGCCGGCCCTTACCTTGAACGGCCTTAACCCAGGCCTGTGTCTGAGTAGCTTGACAAGACCTTCCTGGCTTTTAATCGCTAGTCCGTAAAATTTGGTAATCCGTGATTATCTCGGTCCTGACCACGTATTAACGAGGTTCTACTGTACCTCAATAGGATGTGTTCCAAGGAAAACGTAAACAGGCCAAGTAAATTGTAAGCATTTAAGTTTTTAAAGTACTACATTTACATCAATATTTTTCCTCGAATCCGGAATCTTTTCCCTCGAATTTCGAATCTTTCGAATACTAGAGATTCGGTGGGATTCGAGGATTCGACCGGCCCATCCCTAATTATAACATATTTTGGCTATTAAAAAGATGAAAATGCAGTTCTCTGACTTAATCATCGAATGAAAGCATCGTAAAGCTTTCAACATTTTCTTCCTTTAAGTTTTGATGCCTGTCTGTAACCACTTGGTTGTAATGACTCAATAAGCGTTCACTGTCAACATTGTTGGTGGGACTCCAAATGGCTCTCAGTGCTGCTGCTGAAAACTGAAGATGCTCAGTCCCAATAGCCACAAGAATTTTCTGGACATCACAGTCACACACACTGTTTGCTGCTTCTTGTACAGCTTCCCTCAGTGATTCACAACCTTTAAATATTACATAGTTGTCCAGTTCTCCTAACTCAGGAATGCTTTTCAGTTTTCACTGTTCCCACAATACTTATGGTATCATTAAGTAAGATGTGTTTGGGACTGAACACCTTGTTCAAAGACCTAAAATACTTCATACTTGGATCTGAATTGATCAAGCTTCGAAGTTTGTCCCCGCATAAAGCTGATGCTTTTTGGCATTTCTGCTTACTAAAAGCTTTGTCACAAGTTGTCAAAACTGATATTTTATCTTCAAAAGCTGAAGAAAATATTCCCTGAAATGTACAATCAAAGCTCTTCGTCAGATCTCCTAGATAATCACACAACAAATGGGCCGTTGAATATTTTGATCCCTCAAGCTTCGTCAAAATTTCAACAATGTCTGAAGCATGATTTTTAACAAAATTACACTGTGCCAGAACAACATCAGCATTTCTACTAGACAAATACGTCAAATACTGAACACTGCATTTGTTATTTGCCTTCATGTCTTCTTGTTTGAAGAAGTCAACGATATCTTGCAGATACTCTGCTAAATAAAATACGGACTTGTACAACGAATTTCATCTTGTAGCAATTGGCATTGGGAACAAGTTTTCCGGTTTACTAGTATTTTCTGCCAGATATTTTAAATAGTTGTGTCTACGTTTTCTTGTGTTCAAGAAGGCTGTCTTCACCTTCACCACAGCTTCATTCACTTCTGACAATTCACAGCACATGACATTGCCCACCAGTGCCAGCTTGTGAGCCCAGCATTGTACATGTAGGACGTGCTCTCCAAAAAGAACCTGCAGAGATGATATACATTTTGTCATGTAATGATCCAAATCAGATACTATGCCTCTAATGTTGCAAAACTGAATGCCATACTTCTGGACACTGTCATTTAAAGCCTGTGAGCAAGTTGTTGCATCAGCTTTTTCCAGAAAACTAACAGAAGCAACCTTTAAAACTGGGTTTTCCAATTTATCAGGCAAAATGCTGAAAAGGACTACAAACACACATCTTCCCTTACTGTCTGTGGTTTCATCACAAAGAATGAATAGTTTCCTGTTCTCGACCAGCTTGCGCAAAGAATCTGCATGTTGTTGCGCCAGCTTCGGAACATAATGTTCCCGTAACGTTTTGACGCAAGGCAAGTCACCTACTCCTTCTATAAATTCACTCATCCAATTCCCGCAAGTTATGATCTTCGAGTTCTCCAACGGTATAAAAAATATGGGTAGCTTTATACTTAATTTAACATTAGCTGTACAATTATTTTAAAGCAATGCTCAAAATCCAGAAAACCACAACGAAAACAAACACCTTGTGTAATCGCACTAGCTACATTACTCGTTGATGATAAAATAATTGGTTTTCGCGGCAAACTTGTTTATAGCTTCGTAGAATTTCATATTTTGAGGTTACGATTGAAGTTCCATACTTGTATGTCTCTTTCGTGTTATTCAACTATAACTTTAAACTATGGGTATAAGAAAGTTTAAAAATTAATTTCAATAATTATTTAACAATAAATATTGTCGTTCGTATTATACTACAACGTAATTTACGTATTAAAGTTTTTGTCAGAAGAAAATTGTTTATATTAAAATAACGAACAAAACAGAGTGACCAACATAAAATCTCAAATATTCCTAGCAAGCCGATTTATTTTCAACCCAAATGTAAAGGCATGTAAAGGCACCATTAAAAATATAAAAGTAAATTTAATCAATGTTATAAGAATATGAGAACAATTTACTCAAGAAATTGAACATTGCATTTATATAATTATGTATAAATATTTTTCAGGCCCGTGACAAATTTTATTTTTATAGTGCAACAAGTCAACACCGTTGAGAAAAGGAAGATGGCGACTAAACTAAGAAATCAAAATAACCGTAGTATCTATAAAAGTAATGAACTTACGGAAAATCATTGTAAATATGTGTATGTATAATTAATTACTATACATCTTTATTTTGATACGTAATTTTTAGACGGATTTGACAAAATTTCTTTAAAATGTGCCAAAAGCATGATAAATAGGCATTTTCAATTAAAAGTGCAGAAATTCACATTTTACATGTGAAAATGCTTAAATTCGCGTTATTATTCGCGTTATCGTGGTAGGGAATTTTTCAGGTCTCTACTAATCACAGTTCCAGCTGCTTATTATAGCTTCATGTCGCTCTATAAATATAGTCCGGTAATACCACAAACAAAAGGGTTGAAACTCTGCCTGCCCCTGACTAGCAGGCATTACATGGTTCCTTCACAGTTCTCATTATGTGTTCATGAGTTGCCAATGACGTGACCGCACGTGGCGACAATCGAGCAACAATTAGCTTGCACCACGCAGTTACCTTCCTTTACAAAGTTAAAAATAAAGGGAGGGAACCCCGTGGTCACTTTGGCCAATTACAACACAGAACCAGATACATGACCATATAGGGAAGGTGTGTTGCTGCAAATTATTCTCTGAAAGTCAGGAAATTCACATCACACCACCTCATGGTTCATTCTGATTGGGTGGCTGAAAAGCACCCAGCTAATCTTCTGGACTATTGCTGCGCAGTCATGCGTCTACGTGATGGGTCTTCCAGTGACGTATTTCTTAGATACAAAAAAAATTACTTCAGGGTGCCAGAATCTTCTTCTTTTCTTTTCAAACCTTCTGGAACTTGAAGTTTGTCCAAACGCAACACATGTTTTAACGCACCAGAATAAAACCATTGGAAAATTAAACAAAAAACCAAACTGTATGTAAAACCTTACCAAAATTAATAATGATTAATAAATCTATATTTTAGCAAAATCAAAATATTTTAAATGCCTTTGCATAATAGAAGAAACCTACAAATTTATTATTAGCAGCTGACAAGAGTTATGCCATGTCACACAGACATTTATCCTAAGTTTCCGGATCCCGTCCACCTCTGCTATTTTTGTTTATTGGGTATTTTATATTAAAAAATTGAACAGAGAAAGCAAAATTTTTGACATATTGATTTCATCATTTTCACAACAGAATTTTTTTAAAGATATTTGATTTAATTCACAAGGTAAGCTTGTTTTTACATAGTAATTTTTTTGGTTGTGATTTTTTGTTTTTATTTACAAGCAGTGGCAGTTGGTTAGCTTGCTAAATATTTCTTATATTGTTCTTAATCAGTCTGTGGCATGCGAGATTTTCAACACCAGCTCAAGGATTGTACGTTGTATCAATGGATTTAAAAAAAAAAAAAAAAAAATCTAAGTATTAAACAGAACTTTGGCTTTGTCTTAGGCCAAGACTTGGATTTCGTCTTTGAATACACACCCCTAATAAGTGTGCACAAAATTTACAAATATGATAAACATTTTTTGTGTTTTTAATTTCAGAAAAGATTGCAGAGAGTATTTTTGTCCTGCGAGAAGATGGTAAAGGTTACAAGCTGAAGGAAAATGTGAAATTTCACCTTTATATCAACACAGCTCCTTGTGGTGATGCCAGGTTTGTATTTGATGTGCACTTGCCATGTTCATGTTTTGGTCGTTTTGTAACAAATAAACTTAATAGTTGCATTCATTGGAGTTGTAGTTGTGAGTTTTTGTAGTTGACAGATGTGTTTTGTGTATTTTTGTGATTGTGTTTATAGGGAAAGCTTTGAAAGATAATTACAAATTTTAGTTTATTTTATTGATACTTATTTTGTAATGTGTATGAAAAAATGAAATAGTTCATATCAGCATTACATTAAAACCATTCTAAGCTACTTATTTCTCACCAAAATATTTTTTTAGACTAGAGTGTAGCTTGCACTAAAATAAATTCTTTGAATTATTTTATCATTGTTTTTATATTAAAATCACTTTAGATTATAACACAGTTAAAAAAAAAATTAATATCTTAGGTGTTACCATTACTAAGGTTTAACAATATTAGGGATAGGCCAATCAAATCCTCAAAATCCATGAAATCCTTAGTATTTGAAGGATTCAATATTTGAGGGAAAAGTTTCAAAAAAAATATTAGAGGAATCAAAGTAATATAAAACTTTAATACTGATACCCTCTGAATTGTACAAAGTCAATATTTTCCTTCATATCTAATTCTGTTTTCATCCCTCAAGTTATTGTACTTTAATCATTTAATTATATAATTATGGTTGCAATATGTATTGCTTCTGGAAACAGTTCATGAATAAAATATTTAAAGGGTTTTTTTTTTCAACACCTTAGTTAATATTTTTAATTTCTTGTACAATATTTTATTTTTGGCCCATGTGACCTAGATTTGGATTCAAGGACAGGGTGGCCACTCGACCTGGAAAACCTGGAAACCTGGAAATGTCAGGGAATTTTGTAGGTACAGGGAAAAATCAGAGAAAGTCAGGGATATTCATCAAAAATCTGGAAATTTTTCGTTGAAACAGGATTTTTTAAAAATATTACTAGTAAAATAGAAAATGAAAGGTAGGATTTATGTTGAATTTGTGTTTTCGAGACCTCGTGTTGTCTCAAAACATTTTGCGGCTTTTATACATTAAGTTGGTGCACCTGTCTCGCTATTATTTTATGGTTTGTAAATCCGTTATTCCGTTCTGTTGTTTGCATGGTTATTAGGCCTTGCATATAACCATCTGTGCATGGCTTGTTACAGTTAAATGGATAGTTTTTGTTGTAAAACTTTCTTGTGGCGTGTTTTTTTTTTTTAACATTGTGAATAAAACAAGTTAGTGTATGTGTTAAATAATAAAGAGTAAAGTTGAAGAATTTGTTTGTGTTGTGTGATATGCTACAAAAAAGGCAAGTACCAGCAGCTTGAATAGGTATGTACCTAGGCCTGAATATATCTCAATTTTTTCTTTAAATTTTAATTAATATTGGAATTTTAACTAGGCCTACACTGTGCATTTGTTTCTCTTTTTAATTTTCTTTGTTAGAAATAAATATTTAGCATGATTTGTCTGCATGTATGTGTTGTTTACAACGGGCCTTATTTTTAAATTAATTTTGCCGATGGTTTTGACTGGTCAAAAAAACCTGGAAAAGTCAGGGAATTTTTTCAGCTGAATTGAGTGGCCACCCTGAAGGAGTATATTTGAAGTATGCTTTGGGGTTTGAATTCAAGATTTGGATTTTTAAAAAATTGGGATTTTACCCATTACTATTTAATATGGTATCAAAATAGTACTTACTATTTGTATGATTAAGAATAATAAATCAACCTGCTCAAACACACAACTGACATGCTTTTGCATGCTCAAAATAACAATTTTTATCTCTAGTATGTAACGAAGAACAAGGCGGTTCTGTAACATTGAAAAGATCTTGATGTAGTTGGGACAAATGTATGTAATAATTTACCAAACTGAGTGGCAAATATGCTGTTAGAAATATTATAATGTTCAGAATTGAGATAGATAGATTTTGTATACTATTTGAATCAATTTTCAGTGAAGTGTTAGTTGTATTGATGGTCTACCCTTTAAAATTCTGAACATGCCAAAGCAGCTTGAATAAATGCATATGGGTATGGTTATATTGTTTGATAATACTTAAAATTCACCTGGTTAGTTAATAATTTTATGGTTAGTGTTATGTACTTATATGTGTAAATGACTGCTCTAATTCTTACTTCCTGCTTTTTTCTTGTTAGTTTACTGTGTCTTATGAAGTAATTAGTAATGATCTTGTCAGTGAGATGCTAAACTCAATAACTAGTGCCTGGGAAATTTCTGTGTTTTCAGTATGCAAAAAGCGATACTTTCAAATTAGAAAAGCGGTGGTTTAAAGTCGGTATTGAATATACGTAATAGTTTACATATTTAATAAACAATCCATGTATACTAGGAATAGACTAATATGCATAATAACAGCCAATTAAATCCAAAACAGTTACACAAAACATACACGTCGCTATAGATATTTGCAACTACAAATTTTCTTTTTTTTCGGCTGCCGATGCCACATGCTTAGCCGACTTTAGGTGTTCATCAATGGAATCTTTTCTTTCTCATGAAACTTTACAGTTGCAAAATTTGCACATCACTGTGCTATTGTCAGTACAATAAAACCCATGTTTCTGATACTGATATGCTTGGTCTCGAGCACTCTAAAGTATTATTCGGAATTTTCAAACTCTAGACAGAAATATGTTGCAACTTACTACATACAGGCTGTTACGAAAACAATCAACTAAACTTGGCGCGCGAATAAATATCAGCAGTGGAATGCCACTACGTTGGGAACGCTGTCGCGGCTCGTGACGTCAACAACAGATGCTGGCTGCATGATAGTCACGCATGCCCGCACACTCCCAATCTCGCTGCGCAGACTAATTTCGAACCTGCAAAATCATTATTTGCTTATTATCTTGCTATTTACGAAGTTACACAAAATAAACAACTACGGTAAGATAAATTCGTTAGCCGCTAACATATGTGTTTAGCTTTACACAAAACAAAACTTCTCACAGTCTGGGAAATGTATCTTCGTTAAGGAAGCATTCGCTTACGTGAGAAGTTAGTAGAAGCTATGTTGGCTAACCTGGACAAACCATGTTTGTTTTGTTTACATTTTAGCGTATATAACGCAACTTGGATAAATACAAGATATTAGGTTATTCTTTTGCTTTGATATAATATTTTATACACTTTTCGCAAAATACAATAAATGCGTTCTCATATCCGGCCAAGTGTGCACGTTAGTTTAGAATTCGGCATCATATTATTTTTATTTTTCGTAGAGTGCAAAAGTTTGAGTTTGCTTGCATTCAATAAATACGGTATTGGCATAATGGAGTGGAGGAACACGGGATTGCCACTTGAACAAACCCCGGCACACAAATGAGAAGAAACTTAGTGCAAACTATACCCGAGATCAATTTTGAGCATCAAAACCATACACGAACACGGCTTATGTAAAAATAAGGTAATTATGCTGAAACACAAGACTTGTGTTAAAGGATACTTTAACCTTGCGTGAGTATTAGTGATCTGCAAATAATGGTACTTTTCGGGGATATATTCGCAGTGTAATATAGACATGTTGTGGTTTTCGCGAATGTACTTACTTTTTGCATTTTCATGCGAAATTCGCGCAAATTTTCGCAAATTTTGTGATCACGAAAAATTCCAGGCCCTATTAATAACAAATAAAATGAGTTTGGGATTCAGCTACCAAGGTGCACACAATTTTGAAATCTGCACTGAAATGAGCTTAACTTAAAGCAAATTATGATAGCTTAGCATAAATATTTTTTGTACTTCTTTATTTTCTTTATTAATATTTCCTCATTATTTTCATGTTCATGAGACTGTGTTAACCTGGCTGGTTATGTGTGGAAGGATCTTCTCCCCACACGAGGCCCTGGACGAGTCGGGCGACAAGCATCCAAACAGGAAAGCTCGCGGCCAACTTCGCACCAAGATAGAGTCGGGGGAGGGCACCATTCCCGTCAAATCAAGCGAAGGAATCCAGACTTGGGATGGTGTCATGCAGGTTTGTGCTGAGGCCGTGCTGTAATCCATCACTTCGTGGACTGCATGTTGAATTTTTCTTTGATGTTAACTGGTTGAATTTATATGTATGAGTTTGAAATTAATTTAGAAATTTACGATGCTGTAGAAGCACTTATTAAAGAAGATATATATCATCCAGCTTTATCCATAAACATAACAGTGGAAAAATTCCATTGTGTTATTAACATATCACCTGTGCTAAGAAATTATAAAAACTGCAATTTTCTAGGTTTTTATAATTTGATTAAAAACCACGATTGGTCAAAAGTTTATAAGTGTAATGATGTCAGTGAACTCTGTGATCAACTATACACTTGTATTATTGGTAATATAAAGAGCTTCTTCCCTATTTATATTAAAAAAACAACTAAACATCCTGCATGGTTTTCTAACGAATTAATCCAATCTCTGAAATCAAAGAAACATTTCCATAAACTCTACAAACAAAGTAACTCTTGTTTTTCCCATTTTCGTAATCAAGTATTGTTAAACACATGTAAAGTTTACTTCATTTAATATTAGCATAGATATTGTTTATGTTACTGAAATAAATTATCTGTGATAATTGATAAAGCTCAGTGGCAAGCAGGAGGGAAAAAAAACTATGTGAATCTCAATGTGACAGACACACTAGAGCATGATGAATTTGAATAATGCTCTAAACGTGGAAAAATCCTCATTTAGTACAGTACAACCCCGTTATAACATTCCCGTTTGTAACATTTTCCCGCCTATAACACCATAATTTCATGGTCCCGCCATTTCTCCATTTATCACAATGTTTTAATTTCCCGCCTGTAGCAATATTAAAATTTCTACATTCCCGCCTTTAACGTTCAAATTTGCTTTGATAACTGCCACAATTTTCAGTATCCCTTCCTTCAAAGTCATAATTTAGAGCGAAACCATAGCTAGAAAATACAGCACGCATATACAAACATTAGATGTTTACATTTGTGTAGTTCACCATAGATCTGGTACACACGCACTCCACAACTTGCACCGGATCGCCTATCAATATGGCGTCCTGTTCGCGCTCGTTAGACTATGACTTGTTCCGTTATACTTATGATACACATTTTGTGCACTGATGCATGGTCGGAAACAGTGCTACTGTATTCTATGGTGCTGGTTTTTGTTTCAAAGTTTTAACACCTTGAAATGGTTAAATGTTCTATGGATATATTCACGGCTTTTGTTTGTGGTTAACCTTTACCGTAATTATTTTTTTTCACTTACTTATTGTAGTCACGGTCATATTTAATTAAAATACACCGTATTGAAATTTTATTCAGGTTATTGTACGGCTATGATGGCCGATAAATATAAGCGAAATTCATATTCTGAAGCTGAAAAAATTCAGTTTATTAACCAAGTGGACAGGAACCCCAACAAAACGCGTGTTGCGATTGTGTTGTTTTACGTATACTCTTTAATTTAATCAATCCACGCGTAATTTATACAAAGTGAAGATGTAATTTTATGATTTCCTGCTTATAACATTTTTTTAAGTTGGTCCCTTGGAGAATGTTATAACAAGGTTATACTGTATTTGGTTAATGAATAAATAATGTGTGTAAATGTGTGAAACTCTAGACTGCAGAAGTGGTGATTGCACACTGCTGAGCTGAGTTACTAACATGTTGGGAGCGATCAATGACGCAGGGCCAGAGGCTGCTGACGATGTCCTGCTCCGACAAGATAGCGCGGTGGAACGTGGTGGGTCTGCAGGGCTCCTTGCTGTCGCACTACGTGGATCCCATCTACTTCGACAGCATCGTGCTGGGCAGTCTCTTCCACCCCATCCACCTCTATCGGTGAAGTGACGTTTTCCTTTACTCTCTTGTTCGCGCCCACAACTTTTATAGATGATAGTGGTTGTGCACCCTGTGAAATTTTACCATATTTAGGAGTGGGTAGGAAACCCAAAGAACCTCCAGAATACCTCGGAAGGTTCGTTCTTCACACTGACAAACAGTGATAGCAATGTGGCAGTTTTAAGCTAGTTTGGGAAATAGGCAGGATAAGAAAGCTGAGCTGTTTGAATGAGTTCTGGATTACATTTTATATCTCCGACAGAAGAATTGATGAAGGGCAACTAACTAGTTTATTTTGTCCAGGAGCATTAAGAAGTGAATGCATCCTGTTAGAAGAGTTCTTCCAATGGCCACCTTACATCTTTCATACTTACGGGTTGGAAGGGCACACCACAGCTTATCACCAGGATAAAGGCTTTTTTTACAGCTTAGCTAGTGTTTTGCTGCCAGTAATTAAAGTACATATTTATTTATTTATTAATTTTACAGTTTCCTTAAATTAGAATACATTTATCCACAATCCATAATAATTATACCTAATTTGATATAAAATTTCTGAAAGTCTTAATTTTAAGTTGAGGTGAAACATTTTTGTATCTCAATTTTCAATATAACTGGGACAGCATATATTTAGTATTACGTACCTTTAAAAAGTAGTATTTTTGAATTTTTAAAAATAAAGTACTAGGGGATTAAATTTAACATTAGCTTGGAAGCGAATATTTGCTTTAGCCTGCAACATGGGTCCTGTGACTAGAACATTTTGTGCCCTCATATCCTTCAGCCAGTTGTTCAGCGCAATTTCCAGGTCCTTGTTATCTCCTAGGTAAAGTCTCTTACGACCAGCAGATAAAGAAGACTGTGCGTACAGTTTAATAATTGCTTCGCGATCGTTTATTATTGTTGACAGTGTAGTGGGCACCAAACCAAACGACAGTGCACATCTGCATTTTTCCTGCCTTTGTCAACTTCTTTTAAAATTTCAACATTTTCCTACAAAGTGAACTGCTTGCATTTCTTTTTATCTTTTTGGCTATCCATCCTGATCAAAATATTCAATCAACAATAATTTTTGCCTTGCACCACGTCAAATGTAAACAAACCTCGCATCCATTGATATTAATAGCACCACACTAGTAGCGCGCGTCGCGAGCATGGCTGTGCCAGGCAACATTCCTACCTTCATGGCAACACAATTAAAGCGTGTTGGCCAAGTTGTGACACCAAACAATTCAAAACTTAATCTCCATAAATTGACATCATTGGATTTTCTATTTTATATATAAGCTAAAATATAATTTTTATTTAACATTAGTATCTACAAATATACATATATGCGTTAATTAAAACTTTTAAAATGTGCTCTACAAATATCCAAAATATGGCACAGCTAAAAACAATTGTCTTGAAGAGGGGTGAGACAGCAATAGATTGTTTAATCGTCTTGTGCACTAAGTGTGTGATCCATGGAGGAAGAATGGCGCGTTATACTGTACTATGATTCTATGAATCGTTGAGACAGTGTTTGTTTACGTTTTATACTTGTTAACAATTCTTGAAAGTGATAAAAAATTATCATAATGTACATTTATATTAAAGAACTCCTGCGCAAACACAGTAACAATTATGTAAAAAAAAAAAAATCCTGATAACTGGAAAAGAATGGTCATTGTATTGAAAGGTAGGATATGTTTTTAATGTTACAGTGAAATATTTTTACATTGTTTACTTTGGTGTTTTGAACGGGAATTTAAAATCATACGTTGAACTGAAAGATATGTTATTCTGAAGTACGTTGTAACGGAATTTCACTGTAATTCACTTGTTTGTGTGTGTCACAAGTGTGGTTTGTAAGTTCTGACATGTTAAACTGAAATTGGTGTATGTTGTTCTAATGATTCGTAACATTGATTATTAGGTTTGAGATATTTTCAAGCACATTCAGCTGTTGTTAATTGTGTAGTGTGGTACAGGGCGGTGTGTGGGCGAATAGAAACCATGGTGCAGGCTCTGCCAGCTCCTTATCACCTAAACAAGCCCCGACTGAGTGTGGTGACTTCACCCGAAGTCCGTCAGCCAGGGAAGGCACCAAATTACAGCGTCAACTGGACTGTGGGTAAGTTGTAGCATTTAAGAGCAGTCTTTCAAGTTTTAAAATTCATGCTGATTTTTATGTGACTGCTTCAGAAAGGTCATAATAGGCTTTAGTTCGTCTACCCTGATCGTCATTTCTGTTTTGTACAATGAGCATAAGCTCATTTAAATTTTTTTAATGTATTTTATCACATAATTGTCTCACTATTTTTTTAGAGCGTTAAAATGTGCAGAGAAAATAAATTCTCACATAAAATTTTCTTGATGTTGGTGGTGCTGCTGTTAGGTCCCGAGCACTTTGTGTAGGTAGTAAACATAACCTTGCCAAAGATCACAGGACAGAGTACTGTGATAATAAATCGGTTTTCAAGTTGCTGTCATGCAGTAATTACAATACTATTAATAAAACTCATTTAAGATGTACCCGCACAGTACGATTACCCGTTCAATATGGTCAAATATTTTGGTTCTGCCATTTTCTCCATAATAAGTACTTTCCAAACACACCCCCCCCCCCCCCTCCCCCAACCAATTAAACAACGTATTTTAAAGATGAAATCCGGTATTTATTATTTATTAGGATATTATCACTTACTTATTTAATTAACAGAAATACATAGTTGTCCGATGTAAAATTTTCTTTTAAAGACTTTTATAACATTTTAACCAGTAATTTTTCATCACCGTTTGTAGCGCATATAAAAATGTAACCAGTGCAATTTAGCATCATCATGTTTGGTTTTGTTGATGCAAAACAATACCAGTGGGGACGTTGCCTGAACTGTGGACGTATAAAACTAATGTAACAGTTGTTTACCACAACAAACAAATAATATTGATTTTTAATTATCCCAAAACTAGCTTCATGTTAGGAAGATTATGTCATGGCACACAACATGCGTAGGTACATAATTAAAGAAATATAATTATCATTGTTGCTGCCTGCCTATCAAACTTTATTGCAGAGCTTCGTAGAAATTATGTAATTAACAACGAAAAATTAAACTATATATTTTTAAGGTGTCCAACTTCAACCTAAAAATAGAAGTAATTTATGGCCTTTAAATGCCTTTGTATCAGTATCGATAGTTTGCAGATTGCATGCAATACGTGCACTCTGTCTCGTGGCAAGTAAACTACATTTCATAGCCGGCACTCTTTTGTGGTAAGTGTGTGCTGTGATGATATTTATGGGTACACTTCATTAGTTATGGCTCACATTTATTGTTTTTCTATTTTAAGTTTAACAGAATATTTTTTGTTGCATGACTAATTAATTGGAATTGTTTGGCTTGTTTTATTTACTCTGCTTTTTAATTAAACGTTCTTTCAATGCAACATGTTTTATTTTTATGAAAAACCACTTCAACAAAAATTCTTTTCTCATATAAGAGTCGGCCTTGTACTTTTCAAACTTGATTTTAGCATAAAATGTGGTGCGATTATGCGATAAAAAACAATACTTAAGTTGTAATAAAGTAGGTTAAATGATGTCTTCCTATTTGAGTTGTAGAGGAGTAAGGCAGTCTAATGTTGAAATAAATTGCACGCAAACTGGTTAAATGTGGAATGGCCTTCGCAATTCACCCTTTCTTTAGGTTATAAAATATATCACTTGATATGTTTCAGAGTTTCAGCGAATGAAGTATTCGACAGGTAGCGACTAGTGCATTTAAATACCTATTTAGTGCTCCAAGTTACAATTTTACATTAATTTCAACAAAAAAATGTGTTTTGACTGATAGTAGTGATCAGTTGACTCTGGTTCTTGGTTCCGCCAGTTCTCAGCAAATTAATCGGCTCTGAGAACTGCAAGCATAATGTCGGTACTGGTACCACGAAAGGCATAACAGTGAAAATACAATTGACTACCAGTAAAACTTTTCAGTACATCTCCGACGACCAACACGCACACGTCTTTTTAACTTCACATTAAACCCCATGTTACAAGTGAATGGTTGGTAAATCTTTTAAAATTGCAGGCAACACCGACAAAGTCCAGTCTCCCCTTATCTTCCTTCACCACCTTGCACTCGCCCCTAGCCCGCCCAGATGGAATGATAATGCCGGCAGGAAGTCTGTAACATAAACAGAGTTCTTTATGCAGAGGTCCCTCTTTTCACTAGCAGACAGGGAGCATCATTTCAGTTAAAGGTAGACCTATATGAAAATAACACACTCAATCATATTTTAAAAATTATCAGGAAAATAAACTATTGTACATGATTTAAAGTTGTCTAATAATAATTAACTGTAGGTATTACCTTCGACTTGAAGCTTTACGTCATTTTTAACTAGAGAACCAGAAATATCGCAACTCATGAATTTGAGAAAAATCACCAAACACTATTAAACAGTAGTAAATGATTTTTAATTAAAGTTAAATATGATTTAAAAGGTATTTTGACTTTGGATTCACTCGTGAACTTATTTGTAAAGGTTTATAATCCTGAATTTTTTGTATCTATTCATGAATATCCACTAATTTTTGGTTATTTAATTTTTTTCTTTCATCATGAAATAATAATGCGCGAACTCATGATTACAATGGTATGCTGAACAATATATATAGTACATTTCCTCAGATAATATGGTATACTGTATGGCCGTATGGGCTTCAGTGTTACAAATTATTGTATGGTATACCCAAAATTATGGTACTGGATGACAGATTATTACCATAGCGTTGGAGTGGCAGTGGGATGCAGAGGTGATGTATTTCAAACAACTAGCATTTAAAAAATTATATGTTTTACTTGACCCACTGTGTTTTATTGTTATTAAACCTGTTAGACCGGTACTTAATGTCATCGTCTCATTCCTCCAGCGCTGACTGGCCGTAGTTCATCACTCCCACCCACTTCTCCAATAGGATATTTTTTCGTTCATATGCCCTTCTGACACATCTGGTCATGCCAGCCTCAGCACTTCCACCCAACCAAATTTTTCCCACCACTCATTTTTAAGCCAAACGACCAAATCACAATAATAAATAATTCCTTTATTCTGAGGGTTTTGGTTTTGTGAGACAAAGGATCCTTTCATTATTTTATGGATATAAATATCTACTCACCTTTATTAAATATTTATAAAATAAGTATTAAAGTTAGTTTCTCTGAATATTTTGTTGTAATTAGAGTGTAAGTGGGATTAATTTTTTTTAAATTTAATTGCATCTCGTGACACAAGGAACAACTGTGCTACTTGTGGCTAGGTGGCTTGTTTGTGGTCTAATTTTGGTTAAGTGGGATGCTGATGAGTCATGTTAAACAAACCCCATTTATTAGGACACATTGTATCTTTGGTGTGAATTAAAATTGTGTGGAGGTTAACATAAAACTGAGAACCGAGAACTGGAACTGATTTTTTAAGAACTGGAATTGAACTGAGAACCGGGAAAAAAGTAGAACCAACACATCACTAATAGATAGGAAAATACATTTGTGTTTTTATTTTGTGGCATGTAGTGTATTATTTGTAGCTGAAAATTGTGGGCTAGGGTTTTTTTTTAAAGATATTAAGTTAAAATATCTCAGCAGTAGTGTGAAGCTCGTGAACAGCTTCTCTCCCTGCAGCAAGGGGATGGGTAAAAAATAAAATTCAGTAGATGGAAGGGAACTCTACTGAAGACAAATATATGGTGTGATCCTTATTTGAAGGCAGCCCTTAAAGTGAAAATGTTAGTTTCGTATGCCCAAAATTATAGGGATGACTTTTCTGTGATTAAATACGCTATATACATTATGCTAAAGAATGCACAGTGTGGATCTTTTATTGGTTATTTTATTTGGAAGAAGGGGTATGTATCTGTGTGAGAAGAAACCCAATATTCAAGTTAATTTTAAAGATAGTTAAGTGTTGCTCAGTTAAAAACTATTTATCTTGGTACTGGTGACTGAGTTTACAAATGCAACCTCTATCCACAGTTTTTTTTTCAGGGAACCAGCACACAATTAATGTCTGTGCGTGTAAACATGTACTGTCTTTGGTCTACAGTCAGATTATCCCCTAAAGTTGGGGGTTCAGAAATAAAAATGTCTAGGTAATCTCTAAAGTTGGCAGGATCATAAACATGCTAATGCACCCATTTATATATGTGTGTGTGTGTGTACTAATACTATGTATGCATGTTTGTGTATGTATATGTAGATATACACACACACACTAGCACGCACACCAATTGCAATAGGTACCTTAGTCTGAAATTATAATCATCCAGGGTGACCACCAGTCTTGAATTTTGGGGAAAGAAGGAAATACTGGTATGCATGAATTTTCATAGTCGGGAGAAAAAACCTGGAATTATGCTTGAATTACTTGTTATCGCCAAGAATTTCATCATCACTCTGGCAGATAATACGTATGCTCGTTTTACAGGTTATGTCAAACCCAGACTTTTGATGATATAATTTTATTTCAAATTAATAAAAGACCAGTAATAGTTGTTACTGTTTGCTAATTGTGGCAGTTCTGCTTTAAAGTGGTTTTGTCAACTTTGATTAATTTTAACGACCACTGCCATATTGAAAATTGGCAGTGGATCGCCAAACAATTGAATACCTTCATCGTCCTTGGGCATTTGCATCATTAATATGGCGGTGGTGTTATTTTATAGAAGGTTTTAGGTGTAGACGTAGTGTGAATATGATTTTAAATACATACAAAGTGCATCCAACTTTTTGAGACTTTGTTTACGAGACGTTAATTCTACTTAATAATTTTTTTTCTATTGATTGAATTTCGTATACAGCTTCCGACCAATTTTATGTTATAAATGATCTCATAAATGCCCAGAATCGTTTTTCCTGTTTTAGTTTGTAGTTGTACAGACGAGCTCCTACACTGGAAAATAGTTGTAATTTGTGAAAAATGTAATTTCGCAAAATGCTGTTCAGAAGAGTTATTCTTATTTCTGAGTGCGATCAAGTTGAAACGTTGATCTTCTCTCATGTGTCAGTAGTGTTATGTTAAGGTGTTTTGCATGGGGAAAATGTAAGTAAATTTATTTCCTATCATTAATTGCTTACTTAATTGGCTCTATCAATACTGATATTTTCTTACCATTTGCATGTAAGAGTTCAAGCTTGGTTTTTTGTCTGTGTAAAACTAATTAAAGCCCTGGTACAATTAGGTGGTCCTCAGATGTGACCCTACCTAATTCTGAAATTTTATGTATGTGACATCACTCTGTACGTGTCAAGATAGTAAACTTTAACATTTGGGGTCATCAGCAGGCGGTCAGGGTGTGTGGATTCAATTCGCCATTGTTTTGTGATGTCTTGAATGACATACGCCAAATCAAAGGTTTAGTCAATGTACAAAGATGCAGTAAACACTATTTTTTTCATTGAAAATATATATTACATGAAATAAAACATATTAACAAGCAAAGTATGTTGTTAAAACACTTACAAACTTTGACTCGCTGAAAATGTTTTTGAGAGTATAAACAAGAGGGTTTTATTCACACATTTTTCACTTTTTTATTCTTTAATTATTGTAACGCCCCTCGTGCCCTTGATTTTTAGTGTTATAACATCTCTTAAAAGTCCTAGGAAACAGCTGAGCAACAAGCTACAACATTGACATAAAATTCGAACATCACCAGAGGTGGCACGAGGCGGGGAACAAAACAATTTAGAAACTCCCTACACACACACAATCCATTTGGAAGTTAGTTGATCGGTAGATGTATATAGGTACTCAATTAAATAAAAACAACAAAATAAGTCATGTGATCTGTAGGCTTCCTGGTTAATTTATATTAATATTTTTTTATGTTGTGCATAACCTTTCTTTTAATAGATTTTACCAGAAAAGATCTAGGCAGATTAACCATCGATCAACAAATTAACATTTTAACATCTTAGCAATCATTAATGAAGAAAACATGAACACAACTAACTTATAGTGCTAGCGAGTCCGGACCGCGAATCTAGCGAAAATTCAACAAGATTCTAGCCATTGAAATGTTTACAAAAATAGTTAGAATTAGACACCTGCGAGTACTCGAAATTCGAGTTTCGAGTCGAGTTTTTTAGTAATACTCGAACTCGAGCTCGTGGCTTTTCAACAACTCGAAATTCGAGCGAGCTTTTCTTGCACTCTACCTATAGAAAAAAAAAGACTCTCATTATAAGGGAATAAAAGTCTTACAACACTATTATCCTTTACTTTATAATGTAACATGATCGACCGTATACATGAACACATCATTTTTACGTACCCGGGATTTACGAATTTCCGTGATGAATTTTTTTTACTTCTATAATTTTCCGCATAGTTTTAATGTATCACTTTCCTGCTTTATGCGGAAGTATTTCCCGCTTTATGCGGAAACATTTCCCGCATTTTACTGTAAAAAGCGTTTAAATTGTCCGGGGTCTCATCATTTACGCCATAAAATGTGTGATATAAAGTCCCGTTTAAAATTTTTATGAAAGTTCCTGCCAGTAATGGCGCACGTAAATATAAATATGAAGAAAAGACAAATGAACAACAACTTACGAAGAAATATGGATGATGTACCATAACTACAGTACAATTCCAATAGTTATCTTAAGATAATTACCATAAAAAGAACTAACGATTCTTTGTGGATACCATAACTACTGCAGAAGCATGATAGTTACCACATTTGCACTATAGTTGCCGTAATAACCGAGATGTGTATTTACCGTGATGGTAATGTATTTATTTAGGACATATTAAAAAAAAAAGGATGTTAAATCTTGATATGTACGGTTGGCACATGTTGCTAAGAAATAATGCGATCTGAAAGAATGCAGTACTACTACGAAAAGTGAAAAGGGTACTAGTGGATTTTTAGGTTATGGCAGTCTCTTTCGTTTTTCAGTAATATCGGCCGAAAATTAACAAGAGTATTGGAAGTTGGCAGAAATGCCGATTCAACTAAATATTGGCAAAATCGGCTTCTTCAGTACAGCTCTACATTTGATGACATGAGTAAACATATTTCAGACTACAGGACATTGAAAAAGACTTTAATTTCCATGTAGGTTTATTGTGCGTAAGTTTTTTTTGCAAGTGTAAATTGAATTAAGTAAAATGCTTCTATTTTTATTACTTTAAATTGATTAAACTTAATGACAAGTTACAGATATTTGACACTAATTTCGAGGTTAAACAATTTGGTAAATATGTAGAGTAACGGTATATGCGAAAAAAAATGCTAAAAATCCGAAAATACTTTTATTCTATGCTCTTTCACTTCCTCTTTTCAAATCAACCGGCGGAGATAAGAAATTCCAAATACTTTAGGAGATATAGAATTTTTTAATTTTGCAATACAACACCTGTACAACCATTAGACCGACGCCATTTTTGTTATTTTGCCGTGTGTTCGTGAATGCGTAATAAATAAAATGGTCGATTAGGTCAGGTCAGTTACATTATTAATACTTTCAAACTAAGCGGACATAAAAAATAATGTGAATTAATTTCAATGGTTCTTTAGTTTTAAAGTACAGTGAAACCTCATTAATACAAACCTGAAGGGGAGTAAAATATTTCAGTTTGTAATAACGAGGTTCATATTAATGAGGTTCTTGAGCCAATAGGTAGAATAAGAACTCGATAAGAAATATTGAATTCCTACATGTCAGAGCACTAAAAATGTGGAATATTATTATTGTAATAGAAGCCAGATATTGACATGCACACTAACAAAATACACTTAGAAGCAATTTTAATAGTTTTAATAAAATATACTATAACAGACTGATAATTAGTATACATATACGTATGTATGTATTCTTATTTAATTTGCTTCCAAAGTTTTGACAAAAATGATTAACATTTACCGTAAAGTTAATTGCTGTTGAGTGTATAGCAATTCTTATGCAAAGTATGCAAGATATATTTACATAGGTTTAAAAAAATCATTAATTTTTTTCTGGACACACTTATCTCTGTAAATATCATTTACAGCATAACATATCTTCTCAAATCCTGCAATCAAGTCAATTGGCACATCACTTGCAGCAAGTACATTTTCCAGTGTACGCAAAGCACTGATTGTATCACTTTTGCTTGGAAGTTTATGCACTACCTCACCATTGTCGTCATCACCATCATTATCCTGACTTGTACCACCCTCACAAAGTGACTGTACAGCGTCAGCCGTTGGTGTTTCCTGTAATCCTCGTGAACCAACAAGATCTTCTGCAGTTAATCTTGCACTGGTGTACACACTGTCATCAATATGAACAAACTCATTGAAGTCATTATCAACTTGCACATGTTCTTTTAACTCTTGCCAATCCTCTAAAGGTTGATCACAGTCAGGTTCTTCAACAGTTTGCTGGCCAAAACCACTTTTTGCAAAGCAATGCACAATTGTCTTTTGGCTGATGCTGTCCCACGACATGGCTATACTGCGGATAGCATCCAAAACTGACCATCTAGGAAGCTCAGTCTTTCCTTTTTCACACTGCCTGATAAGGTATTTCACCAAGCGCTGTCTGTAGTTTCTTTTCAAGCACTGTATTATACCTTGGTCGAGTGGTTGTGTCACACTTGTTGTATTTGGTAGCAAGAAGAGTAAGGTAATGTTTTCCAACTTCATACCATGAGCAGTATGTGCAGCACAGTTGTCCAACAATAACAAAATTTTGCGATTTAGAGTCGCCATTTTCCTGTCCAATTTTAACAACCACAACTGGAAAATTTTTGTGGTGACCCAAGCCTTACTGTTTGCCTCGTAATCTACTGGCAGGTTTTTTGCTGCAACATCTTTGAAACATCTTGGCTTGGCAGACTTGCCAATAACCAAGGGTCGAAGTTTAGTACTGCCATCTTGATTACAACATAGTAAAACTGTAAGACGAACTTTACTGTGTTTACCGCCATGGCAGTTTTCACCTTTTACGGTTAGAGTTTTATTGGGCAACAGATTGTAAAAAAGCCCTGTTTCATCCATATTAAACACATCTTGTGGTGCAAATTTACTTACGATGGACTGTACTGACTGAAGCCAGTCACTCGTTGCTGTTTGGTCGACAGCTGCAGATTCGCCACAAATGGATTTTGTGGCCAAATTATGCCTATCTTTGAAGCGTTGAAGCCATCCGTTGCTGCAATGGAAATCGTCAATTCTGAGTTGCAGTGCCAGCTGATCAGCCTTTTCTTGGATAATAGGCCCGGAAATTGGAACTCTGGCGGCGCGCATTTGATGAAACCACTCCAGCAGTTTGGCCTCTAATTCGGAATGTTTACCGACGCGCATCCTTTTCTTAGTTTGATTACTACCTTTCCTGACCGCTTCTTCTATTTTATCTGCTTGCTTTAGAATTGTACTTAAGGTTGATTTTGATATACCAAACTCTTCAGAAAGTTCTGTTTTCGTTTTTTCACCCTGACGAACTGAATTTATTATCTTAATTTTCGTCTTCAATGCAATTTCCTTGCGTTTACGTTTTGCCTCCATTTTTATGTGTGTACGTACAAATTCTACAGTTTAATAAAATTCTCACGAGATAATTCACTTAAACTTTCATTACAACGTACACAAATATTAAACACGTTAGGCGTAACATATATTTTGTTTTTATTGGTCCGGCACAGATTCATGTATACAAAGGAAGTACAAAATCGAACGTAAATACCATCCCACGTGAAGTTCGATATATCGAATATTGTACAAACGCGAGTGATTTCTGAACATATCGAACACACGAACGAGTGATTTTGAAAACATAGAGTTAAAAACACACTTCGGACACTCAGGCGGGGCCGTATCTTTGTGGTAATCTTTGGTTCGTATTAAACGGTAAACATGACTGTTTGTTTATACGGACGGGAATTGTTATTGTTCGCTATACATAATAACGAGAATTTCGTATTAACCAAACAAATCTTCATTGTGTTTAATGGGCATATTTCACGGGGAAATAGTAATAGGTAATATTAACGAGTCATTCGTAATAAGCGGGATAATATTAACGAGGTTTCACTGTATTTATAATGTAACTGACCTGACCTAACAAACCCGGACAATATCAAAATAAAAAATAAGACTTTAAAATTAGAAACGTTAAAAACCCACCTAAGTTGGAGGCGGGTACATTTCCTTTGCCATTAGAAGGAAATGATGTAGTCGTTCACCTACGTCGCGATACCTCCGACGGATTAATAAATAAATAAATAATCACGTATTGGTTCATTTGAATACTGGCCAATCACGGAACTGTCACGTGACAAAATTGTCCAATAAGAAACATAATAGATACTCGTAAACCAGAAACAATGGTGATCGCCGCATGAATACCCAGGTATTGTGATGAAAATTAAAAAATTCGATATTCCTAAAGTATTTGGAATTTCTTATCTCCGCCGGTTGATTTGAAAAGAGGAAGTGAAAGAGCATAGAATAAAAGTATTTTCGGAATTTTAGCATTTTTTTTCCGCATATACTGCGACTCTACATATTTACCAACAATTTTACTAAAGCATTCCAGCCACACAGGTTGCCAGCGAGAGATGCTTCTCATCTGCTGTAAACACCATCTCCAATCGTAGAGCTAATTTAACTCCTGAACGTGCAGAACAAATTATTTTTCTGCATGATAGATTGAAGAACAGAATTTAATACTCTATGACAATCTCTCTCAGAATTTTTGTGCCGAAAAGTGGAAATGTTGAAACAATGTGAATGTACTTTTCAAACAACATGATTTTTGGTGCTCAGTTAGTTGAAGCTCAGTAAGGACTCCAGAAAAATTGACAAGGATGAAATTATTCCAAAGTTATGTTACATTTACACAAACATATACGTACTTGTAAACTGTGGTTATGTTAGTTGGATGATATCAGTTACTAATGAACCAATGGAAACAGGTTAGATTCAATGGAAAACATGTTTTTTTTCCTAGCAGTGCAAATTATAAAAGCACTCTGTAAATAGTTACCCAAAATTAATAAGCCCACTTCATTTTAATACTTTATTCAAACATTATACCTACTAAGTTTAAGGTAAAAATAATTTCCCAAAAGTGTAACTGTATCACAAAAGCTCAAGCTTCGAGAACTTTCAAGTAGGCTCGCTCGAGCTTGGCTCAAAGTAAAATTCTTAGGCTCGCAGACCTCTAATGTAGGTCTATCTATTTAGTAGGCTAACAATGATAATGGTTTCTTTTTTTATTTCCATATTTTTCTCAAAAGTTCTCACATTTTATTACTCCATCACAGTAAATTTATGTGCAATAAACTGAAAAAAAAAAACTCGAACTCGACTCGATACTCGCGAGTATTTTAGCAAACTCGCTCGAGCTCGACTCGAAGTGAAAATCTTCTGCTCGCAGAAGCCTAGTTAGAATATATTGCCTTGGTTTTAAATCTTATGCAAAAAATTACAATATCACCATGTCCGATAAGGGTTGATTCTTCTTGAGTCATAATTACTGAAGATATAACTTTACATCGTTAACAAAAACTTCTCCCCTGTTCACTGGCACACCAAGATATGTGAAATTTTGTCGTTTCAGAACTCACGACCAGGTAAAATGTGGCAGGAAGAACAGAATAAATTTTGTTGGGGTACACTCAATTGACTTTCAATCCCGACCATTTGTGCAGGAGTGACTCTGGGATGACGGGTGTTTCTTCAATCGGTGGGTATCTCTTGCACCCTGCCTGCAACAAGGTCCAATATCGACAGAGATTAGACCAGGTCGCAGACAGACCATCAATAGGGCAAACGCCCGCTAAAAAGGAGCGAATTGGGGGAACTATTGAAAGCAAAAGGCTCACCGAAGCAGGGTGATGACAGCTGATTCCACTCATGTTGCGCGATCGCCAGTTAGGACGCGCAACGCGGAGATGTCGTGGAAGCCCAAAGAAAAGAATTTAAAAAACAAATACTAAAACGTAGCTATTCAGGTTGGCTGACTAACAGAAGATAAAGAAAAGTTTAGGGAAAAATTCCCTCGACCGAGACGATTACATCCTATAGATAGCGCAGTAGAAGGCAGATCTACACGCGATTTATTAGTCAAGGAGCAACTCGACAGAGACGCCGATGTAGTCAGCCCAACAGCTCGCGAATTAATTCCATCATGGCGGCTAGATCGTCTAAAAATAAGGATGCTGGGACCCGGAAGTCCGAGGCAAGGTAAAACAAAGGTCTGTTGCTTGGTAAAAACCTCTATAGCCGCGCGCTCTATGGAGGCCCAGTCGAACTAAGTTTAACTTCGACTCGCAAATCTCGCGCTAGGTGACTTGCAACCAGCATGGGGCTAATAGCAGGGGGGTGGGGGGGAGGACAAGTGTGCTCTCTGGCGGCCAAAGAAGAGAGGAAGAGACTTAAGAACACGGCCACTAGAGTGCGCCGAAAACAAGGGAAAGAGAACTAGGATGAAAAAGGTTTGATAAGAGTGTACAGAAGTCTGACAAAAATTAAATAATAATAAAAATGCAAAAATTTCAAAAATGTAACCTTAAACTTAAAATTTAAAATCTGTGCCAAACACACCAATAAACGGCACATTATGTTGTATTTAATATTGTGAGAATAAATAAATTTACCTATTAAAAACTTTTGTTTATAAAATATGCCACAATTAGTTAACAAAATGGCAATTTTATGAAATCTTCTATTCACAAATAAAAATATACAAGAATTTCGATGAGCTCATTACAACGTACATGGCCAATGTTTACTTTATTTGCAAACTCAAAATCTGTATTTACTAGAGCTGGAGCGTAACAAATTTGCGTAGTTTACTTGAGTGGTTCTAGCCTACCATTATTATCTTTATTCTCAGCAATTAATAGTGTTATGGTGAGCAATGAAATGTAAGATATAGTAGCTTAATAATTTCAAAATAAAATATTAATCTTAAAACATAAAAGTGCCCATGATTACCATTTAAATATTTTCTGATATTTTAATACGTTGCTTATGTTTCATTAATAAGCCAATAAAAGCACGTAAGAAATTTAACTTGCCACATGACTATGTATATTAATCATTTTAGATGGGGTACATAGTTTGGGAACTATTCTATTTAAGTATAATTTTTTTTCAAGTTCCAGCAGCTCAGAAACAATAATTAAATTGTTATGCTTCTTACCCAACGGTTGCTGGTCATAAACAAATCTTCGCGTACAGAACTCAAAATATTTTATGAACTGTTGACTGTGTAATTTTTTATGTCTGCTTGTTTGCATTCATGATTTTTAGTATTAGGTACACCATTTTGTCTTTAACTACGTTTTTGTGTTTTTAAACTACAAATGATATGCCCAGATAAAAAACATACAGATACAGTAGTTAGAAAACCATGTACTATGTGAAAATTTATTGTTGACTTGCAGTTTTTGGATTCAAATTTTAATATAAATCAATGTGAGTACTTCTTTCTTTTTTTCTTTTATTAATTTTTTTTTTTTTAAATATTTATTGAAAGAGTTCTCAGTATTTTTAAAAACTGAAATACTGGTATTTTTGATGGGAAATATGAAATATGCATAAAAATTTGTGTTATCACTAGGTGTGTTCAAATATTCAAATTTACCAAAACAAATATTTTATTCATATTTCAATTTGATTATTTTTTGAATAACATTTCAAAATAACAAATTTAATTGGTTATGAATATTCGACATAGCATACCTTGTTAGTTTGTCGTACCTATACCAAAGTTCACTGTTAAGGTTAGTTCATTTGTGCAATTCAGTAGAACCTCATTTTTAAATATTTCAAGTGACCAAAAGAAAAATATGTAAAAAGTAGGGAAATGCAAAAAAAAAAAAAAGGGGGGGGGGTTAAAGTTACATAATATATATATTATCTCATTTTATTGGAAACAATGAAAAGAATATATACACCATATTAAATAAAATATCAGAAATGCTTAGGTTTTTATACAGTAACTAGAACTTTATCATCTTACTCAGTGAAAATAATAAATCCATCCAATCTTGTGGTTCTTTACAATAAATGCCCAGTAATCCACTGTTTATTTATGTACACCGCCCGCAGAATAAGATGATGCCTGAGTGACCGTTACGGTAGCCTTGCCTGGGAGGGCCGGGTAGGGGAGTATAGTATAGGGGAGGGAGGCCCAGCGCGCATGCGCAAAGAACGTATTCCGAGACTTTCACTTCGCATGCCACCCTGAATGAAAATATTGACCAGTCCGCTACGTGATATCGTGACGTGTTTCATGTTTATAGGTAAGCACAGAATAGTAAACTGAATACGTATTAAACGTAAGCTATCAACAAGTTCGCAGTAGTGGTTCTTTGTTGTAATGTATAAAATACTAGTTATTTTATGTAAAGTGTTCTCTCGCGAAGTATTTTACCCCACGTGCTGAATATTAAAATGCCGCCTACGTTTTCTAAAATTAAACAGAAAAAACTTCATTCGCAGGCGCGAGAGGTAGTGTTTAATGTGTTAAATTTTATGGAAAATGAAGCTTGGAATGGTTTGATGTCGTTATCTATTCCTCTTGAACGTGTGTAACTGCGCACGGCGCAAGCAACAGGAGTTTCTCGTGCTACTGTACAACATATAAAGAAAGAAGGTTAACACATTAACGAAGATGGTGAAGGATTGTTCGAGATGCCTAACAAGAAAAGAAAAAAGTCTTCTAAATATGAACTGGATGGGTTTGACGAAGGAGTAGTTCGTAGGATAATTTATAACTTTTATGTCACAAAAAAATGTGCGTCAACAGTGCCAAAGCTTAGGGAGAAGTTGAAGATGGAGATAGGGTTTCACGGTTGCGAAAGCACCCTTCGTAAAATTCTGAAAAAGTTAGGCTTTCAGTGGCGTAAAACGAAATCTCACCGCCTCGTTCTTATCGAAAAGCATGATATCAGGCAGAAAATAATTAACTATATACAGAGCATTATGTGTTTCAGAAATGAAAACAGGAATATAATCTATGTAGATGAATCGTATGTGTTATCCTCGCATGTGCAACAAAAAAGCTGGGCAGATGAAACATTAAACGGTGTCCTTCGGCCAGTAGCGAAAGGGCAACGCCTTATTATGATACATGCTGGCGGTAAAGATGGGTTCGTGCCAAATGCCCTCGTTATGTGAAAATCACATCAAACTACTGGTGACTACCACCACCAAATGAACCAGACCAATTATTAGAAGTGGATTAGGGAAAAACTCTTACCAAACATGCCAGCAAACAGTGTCGTGGTATTGGATAATGCACCCTATCACAATGTCCGCGTAAACAAACCGCCAACATCTTCAACAAAAGATGATATGAAAAAATGGCTGCGATAAAACAAAATTTCATTTACTGAAGACATGCTGAAGCCAACATTGTACGAACTTATTAAGATGATTAAGCCACAGCACATAGTGTATTCCGTCGACCAGATTCTTGAAAGTTTCGGTCATACACCGCTCCGACTTCCACCCTACCATCCCAACTTGAAGGCCATTGAAGGTATATAGGGTAAAGTTAAGGGTATTGTTGCATCAAAAAATGTGTCCTTCAAAATAGATGACATGAAAAGACTTTGCGAAGAACAATTTGAGAGCATGGGAAAAGAAGATTGGGTTCCATTTTGTAATCATGTTGAAAAATTAGAGCAGGAGTATTACAGCCGGGATGTTCGTTTTGACATTGAAATTGACAAAATAATTATTACACTTGGCGGTGTAGACAGTAGCAGTGAAGATTTGAACTCTACCGAAGATGAAATGGAAGAAATTGGAATTCTTGAGGAGAGCGAGTAAATTGGTGACTTTATTATTATTAATCAATAATAGACTATAAGTTAATGTTTTTTGGTTGTGTACACTACTTATTTTTTTTTTTTCAATCGAAGAACTTGGAATTTCTCAGTTTTTTTTAAGTGATTTTATTAATCTATAATATAGACTCAATGTTTTTGGTTTGTGTATACTACGCCAGCTTGCTCCCTTTCCCCCCTACAAGCTTTCTGAACGTTCGTGACGTCACCGAAGCATCAAATTATTCTGCGGGCAGTGTAACAACTGCATTTACAATTATCAAGCATGATACATTAAGTTTAGAGGGGAGAGAGCTAAAATTGAAAAACGCCATCTTGGTTTTAATATAATTTTTGTTCTCAAGTCGCCTAAGTTTCAGTTCACGGCCATATGGTTTACCATGCACATGGCACACAAAAATGAAGGTTTTTAAAATGAAAAATGAAACTGCCGTGACCACATGCAATAACGTATAATATACAAATTTCATAATGTGTATATACTTTCAACTACTATACTTCTGTCTAAACTATTTTCTGATTTTTGCTGGTAAATACAGCTCTGTTGCAACTTAAATTGTGGGAAATGCTTTTACATAAAGCGGGAAAGTAATGCATTAATCCCCAGGAAAAATGATGTTCTACTGTATAAATAAATACCCAGTTTAGATGTTTTAATGGAACCACATAATCAAAAATTAAAATAAAAATAAACAATACTCTTCTGTTTTAAATATACAAAAAGTATTCAAAATTATTTCACTACTGTCTCACAAAACAGTAGCGTAAATAATCATGCCGAAAATTCGAAACACACAATATTTGTGACATTTTAAACTTGAAAAAAAATATCTGCATATGTATAAGTAGTGGAGGAAAATAAACATCAACCACCATGGCCTACATCATAAAACATGGACACTTCTTTGCAGTAACCATTAAAAGAAGTTAATGCAATATTGCAACAGCACATAAGTCAATAGTCACATTCAATCTACGACCATGTGATATAACAGTAACCTACTTGCCATATGTTTACCACCTATGTCTACCAACTAATTGGCTTGTCTACTGTCTACTTAACATTCTGTTTCATTTGACCATCTTCAAATCCATTGTTGTTTCTGTAAATCTCTGCTAAAATATCCTTTATCTAGCCACTCCACTCCAGGTTACTTTTTAATTTTATATATGTATATTACTCTGTATAAAAATTTATTCCTTTTTATGTTTATTAACATTTCATGATAATAATTTATTACTTTATTTAGAGTGTATCTGTAAAAATCAATTGTTGCAGGCTTTTAATTATGAAGTGCATTGAAACATAGGTATCATGATCATGAGGTATTGTGCAAATGGTCAGTGTGGTCATCAAATTCTAATTGCATAGGTAAGGACACTCCAGAAATCATCAACTCCTTGACTGGCAAAGACGAACAAGGGACACCGTCTCGCTTGAGCAAATTAAGTTTATTCCGCCGTTTTGCCGGGCTCTTGGGTCATGTGCACACACGCACAAACATCAGTGCGAGGAATTTTCCACGCCAGTACTCTGCCACCAAGAAACTGGTCCAGGATTATAACGTAAGTACGCTTGTTGTTGGCAATGTCTGAAACTTTCGCAACTTTGTGCAAGCTTTCTGAGGATGCGTGAAAGAACCACGGCTCGAGGGTCAAATCACCTTGTGTGTTTGAATTCCAGGTTTGCAGTTTTCTTTTATACTTCACTGCACATTCTTTGATTGCAGCTGGCAAAGTATCAGTTGCTGGAGGCGTTCAAGAGAGCTGACCTGGGCCTGTGGCTCAAGAAACCCATCGAGCAAGATGAGTTCCACCTTTCGGACTTGGACCTACTTTGACTAGCACGCACACATTGCCAGTTAAAATAGAGCGGCTTGTCGGTCTCCCTTTCCTCCCTACTCACTTGGTCTTGTTTCTCTTTCCCGGGGCTCGACAGCTGTAAAGTGCAGAACTAGGGGAACTACAGCTGTGTTCCCTTCCATAATCATTCCTGCCATTTGCTCATTTCGTAACCCTCTATAGAGGTTTTTGTTGCCAGTGAACATAAATAATATATTTGTATTGTGTTTATTTGTTAGTGATGCAAATTTGCATCCCACAAGTATTTGCAAATGCATATACAATTTTTTATATTTTTCTTTAGCCTTTTTGGGCTATGTTGCTTTTAAAATTAACTATCTAAACATAATAGTATTATACATTTTTTTTTTTTTAATTAATTGACACAGTAAGTAAAAATACTTTGCTGCAAAACCATAAACGTTACCTTATTTGTATTGAGCTGTATTACCAAGATTACTAAGATTAGTAATGTTTCTCATGTAACTGTTCTGTAGGAATTAAAATTATGTTATAATTAAAAATGAAAGACAATATTTCAATGAAGTAAAATCTCATTTTCATTGATACATAATTACGGACTGGAAAATTTTGTCAATGCGAATATTTAGGAATTAATGCAAAAATAATGTTTTAATCCATTATTCAGACATTTTCTCATTGAAAAATGATTTTCTTGGAATTTTTATATACATTATTTATGCTAATAAACCTTGCACAATTTTTCATGAAATCTGTGTTCAAAAAGCATGTTTATTCAAAACTTGAAAATGCCTAGGGACCCTGAGAAACTGTAAATAAAATTAATCAGAAGCGGTGTTAAAATAAGGAAAAAGCAGTGCAAAAAGTCTGTACTAAAACAGAACAGCAGTGTAAAAATCTGTGTAAAATTTAACGTCACTTCTAAAATTCAGTATCAAATGTTCATTTTGGCCTTTTACTCCCTTAAGAATTATTTTATGTACACTATGAATTGAAACTTTAAAAACTTGGGTTATTCTAAAGAAAAAGAAAACAAATTTATAAAAAAAGAATTTTAAATGCTTTCTTTTACTTCCTTTATTTTTCAATCATTTTTTAAAAGAGGGTTTTGATACTGTAACTAATTTAACTGGTAAAACAAGTTGTTTGGTTAGATACCGTGTTTTATCGCATAATCGTCACACATTTTATACAAAAATCAAGTTTGCTAAGTAGGGGTGTGATTTTTATGAGAAAAAAATTTTTTTAGGTAAAGTTATTTATAAAAACGAAACCCATTCATGGAAAGTACATTTATTTAAAAAGTAGAGTATACAAATGCACGCCAAAATATTTAAATTATCAAGTCATGCAACAAAAACCTTTCTTCAACTTTAAATAGAAAAACATAATCTGTGAGCCTGAACTAACGCATAACTGTCGTCGTAGTTCACACTTGCCACGAAAGAGTGTGAGCTATCAAATGTAGTTAACTTGGCACTCGACAGAGAGCGCGCATTGCATGCAATGGGCACGTTATCGATATTCGACTACGTTAGCGTGCTCTATACGGGAAGCAACATAACCAAACATGAATGATACCAACTAGCGCTGGCTGCATTTTTATGAGCAGTACACCAGGGCGACGCAGACAAACAGATAAAGGTTATAACATTTAACAATGTTTTTAAAAGAAAATTTACACATAAACTTCGTATTTCAATTAATTAAATAAGTAAGTGGTAATGTACAAATAATTATTAGATTTCTACTTTAAAATACATCGTTTTATACGGAAAAAATACCTACAGAAAGCGCTCGGAATCTAATAGCGGAACCAAAAGCATCATGAAACGTTTACGCGAGAGGTTTTTTTCATCCAAATTTTGACTGCCTAAAATATTGTTACAAAGATTATGCCGTGCGACGATTCTGCGATAAAACAGGGTACATTTAACTAACCAAACCTAATTACTCATTATAATGGTAAACTTTATGCTGTTCAAATTAACTCATCGTTTGTAAATACATACGTACATTTTTTTAATTAACACACAATTTCCCCTATTGAGGCATAAATTCTCACGAATGATAAACGCACACGATCGTCGAAACCTGCACCACACGCTGTTACAAGTGTATTTTGCGACCAATCATCTGCTTGACTGAGCCGCTGTTCCATCTACACACCATTTTCTAACACGTGACTAAAGTTTTAAATACCATTGTACTGTTAATAATTTTTTCTTTGGTATTCCCATTAAAACTATACTGATGTTCAATTATCCGGTTAATGTTAATTATTTTATATTTTTTCTACAAACACGGAAGGTTATATGTGGGAAGCATATATAAACACAAACGTTATGAAAGGGAAAAATTAACATAGGGATATATGGAAGTGATCAAGGGAATAATTTTTTGAACTTAATAAATGGGAAAACTTGTTACGCGGGAAAGTCTTAAGCGAGTTTTACTGTATAGGTTATGCATGTCACAGCTTGGTATATAGTTAGAAATCAAGTTACGAAAAAAATAATTTTTGGCAGTATCCTAATCTCAACTTCACATTTTGCAGTCTTGTTTGCAGTTTTATTATATGTATGAAATTCGGATTAAAATACTTTAAGTTGAGGATTTTGAATAGCGGTTTAATACATTATAAATATTCTGACCTTGGGAAACACTACAAAAAAGTTACCAAGAACAATATTTAGTTGCTATTTGAGATGGAATAGGGTGAATTTAAGTTTGTTATTTTTTTGTGGATGAATATATTGAAGTGAAACGTATTAAGTTTTTGGGACTGCTGTGTTTACTTTGATAGTGGAAATACAGACGAGTTTTCAACATCTATTTGTTGGACAAGAAGGGTCAGTACTAACAAAAAGATATGATTTCTGCAAAAAAAATAGTGTGTTAAAGCAGCAGGAGCATACCAGTGTTTGGTTATGGGGTTATGGTTAGTGTTTACTTTGAGGGCAGTAAGTAACTCCATGTGCCTGATAGAGAAGGGGGGTTGCAAATTGCAGCGTGTGCTATGTTCTCTTAGCTCTGCCCCTCACCGTCCTGAGCCCCGGGACTGGGGACCCCAAGTCTTGCTGTATTCTGCTGGCTGCAATGTGTTGCTTGCCCACACTCACTTCACACACAGTTGTGGTATTTACATTTAATGCTAGGAAGGAACCATTGTAGATAGGTACATCGCTGCATGAAGTGGAGCTCAACATTTTGTGTAAGTTAAGCATTTTTACATGTTAGTTTCCAAGTGCATTCAGCATTCACGGTTAGCACATACGCTGTGAATTCTGAAAACTGTGTGTCAAGTTAAAAATTATATTTACATGTTGTACTGTTTTTATTAGAACAGTACATTGTATTGTGTATGATGTTTGGTGAACAAGCCCTTAAGAACTGTATGTTTGGGCCTAGTGGGCAGTTAATTGAATATGAATGTGCAAGATATGCCTATAAAGCATAGTTTTAAAATTGGTGCAATGCATTGTACGTATCGTAACACTGCTGCTATTGTGGCAGAACAGTAAATCTTTGACTAAAGGAGATTTTGGTAATGGAAGCCGTAAATATTTAGTAGTTTAAATTAATACCTTATTGTTAAAACGGATTTTGAAATTGCTTCTACAGACATTTCCATTCTTCTCCTAGAAATTGTAGCAGCCCAGCAGTAATAAATTTCTGCACAGGCAGGCTGCCATAAACATGTAAAGTAAGTGAGGTAATTAGTATTCATATTGGTGAATGCAAAGTATCGTGATGTATAATTATGGATATTGTCCTTTTCATCCAAACTTTTACATTGGAATAAAAAATTAGTTATTTTTATTGTTTGAGTAAGCATGGTTTGTAGTGTGCTCGAGTTATTAATAAATGGTCCTACCACAAACTTAAACTTGAACATCAGCTGTTATGGAAAATAAAATGTGTCCATTGATTATCCATGTCAAACCAAAGGCTTCTTATGCATCCTTTAGCTACCAAAATTTATTCAATTCAACTCTAAAAAAAAGACAAGATTTAAGATATAAAAATGCTTATTTTTTAATTTTAATTAGTGATGCCGATATTTGCTCTCTGACGTGCACTTGTGTCGTGGAAGTTGAAGTTTTAGTATTGTTTGTGAACTTGAACTTTAAGGGAGACACAAACCAAAAGATGCCATCTGATTATTATTTTTTTGTTATAATGATTTTTATTTTTTGTTATTGAAAATACATCCTTGTTAAGGCAGAGTTTACACTGAAAGTCGCTGCTCTAACTACCATTGAGTGACTTTTGTCCCCTCACCCAGACTAGGCCTGCGTGGCCTCAGTGGTATCATAATATTTAAATTGAAAAGTAATTGAAGGCTGCCTGAGAATTAAAAAAAGCTCTAACAACTAAAGAGAGTGAGCTCAAAACAAAACTGACAGATGTTTAAATCTCAACAAAAAAAAAAGAGCAGAGTATGAAAGAAACATGATAATAGCAATAAAATTCACTGGTCAACTTCCTGAGCATTTAAGAGCAATTTAAAAGTTAATAAATCCGTATCTAAAACCAATGTTTACAAGGAATACTAAGGCAATAAGTTTTGTAAAAGATGTTATTTATAAAATAATTACCACTAAAATGCATACGTGCATGGTAATATATAATATGATTAAAGTTTTCACTCTTTGTACCTTTAATAACCTCAATATATGCACAATAGTAAATACCAGTAAATATAAAAACAATATTAAATGAAAAATTATAGTCGCCTCTTTGAAACCACTTTGAGGCATTGCGCTGATACGTGTCAAACAATTAACGCCGCGATCGTGACCTACCACAACGTCAGCCACCCGCAGACTGTCTTGACACACCCTTTCCAAATGTTTATGCTCACACACATAAGTATATAAATATAAATACTTTAAAGTGTCTACACTCACACTAATAATAAAAATTAAAACTTTAATAAATTGTGTTCAATCTCTCAGCTTTTAGTCTTTCCAGTGTTTTTTTCAAAATCATTGCCAACCTTTATAAAACATTTTGAACCATATTTTCCATAAGTATAAAAAATAAATTTTTAAGTAAATAAAATTAGTGTTGTTAAAATAACCAAAAAAATACATACAATAATCAAGAAATTAAAGGGATTGACAGACCTATGCCACAACACGTTATATTTATTAGTCTGTATAAGAATGAATATGTCATGGTAATTTTTCTAGAGGTTTAGTCGTTCTTCAGAATGAATAAAACGCTGAACCCCAATGATCTCACAGGGATATAAATTTGTTGCAGTCAGCCATTGTCAGCTTCTGACATCCCATGAAGTTATATATATGGCCCGAAAAACTTACCATCTTGCTTTATATGTGTGTGTATGTATATATATTTTCTTTATATGTACACTTTCAATGCTATTGTTTGGTTATTTTAGCTAATTTTCAAAATAATGGCGTTTTTCCCCAGCTAAATTAGTTTAAAATGCCATTCAGTTATAAAATACCAATTATAGATTGCCACAAACTGATACACTTTTCTTTTTGACACATTTCAAAATTTGGTTACAAAATTTATTGTTTTTTCATTTAGAAAGAAACAACATAGTCTTGTATGTAGACTTAAAGTAACCTGACGCACCTTATATCCGTACCTTGCTTTTGTGTGGAAATCATGCAATTAAAATTTCTTTACATTGTTTGTCACCAAAGACGTACCAGCAAAATCAGTTAATACTTAAAACAAAAAAAAACTCTCCACTTACCAACTTTGCTACAGATTTTCTCATCTCACAGACTTAACACAATTAAACCAATTGATTTGTGAATTACTATAACTTAAACCTCATACATATTGTTTGCTAGTATATTGTTCTACCATATATTCTTTTAAGTAAAATAAACATTTGAATTTTTGTTTTAGAGTTATTTTTAAAAGGAATAAGCAATTTTTTATGCATAATAATTAAGTGAAATAGTGTTATTTGTAAGAATTTGTGTGTATGAATATTTGGGTTTTAAAAATACATTTAAAATGTAAATAAATAGCTTTAAATAAGTTTCAAAAAAAAAAGCTAATTTTAAAATAAAATAGTTGTGCTATTCTCCATCCTCCCAAATTATTTATATAAAATACAACGTGTCAATGGGGCCAAAATATCAATAATATAAGATGGCTTCTTTTGGTAACATTTTTTGATCTTAGGGTTGAATGTTCCTTTGAATGTTTTTGTTAATGTTTTATGTTTCATAAATTTATTAACAACTTGATATTTGCAATTTGAACATTTACGAGCAACACAATTAGTACTGTGTGACATGGGACTTGTAAAATTTACGGAGCTGATAATGCATTATTATGCTGTGAAGAATACTTCATTGAAAATTAATTTGATTAGTCATTATAAAAAGATGTGATGAAATATAAATGTAATTTTAATATTAGGATCCCAAAATCTAATCTTTGAAATTTTTTGGCATGAAATAATAAACTTTTCTCTTGAAGCCATAAATCAAATTAAACATTTTGTGAAAATCTCTTTTATTTATAATTTTTTTGTGAAAAACTTTTATTTTAAGCATTTTTTTTATGCACCTTGCCATTTATGAGAGACAATGTGTAATGTAGGCATGTTTTGAAGGCCCAAGAAGATAACTCTTGAATTAAAGCAGTTTTTTTTTTACAAGGACACTCAATTTAATCAACACACACTTTGCCTAATGGACACTCAAATGCTTACAGGAAGGTAACCTGTTTGTTTTTCGAGGACTAACCAGAATTTATGATGAAAGTTCACCGAAAAATTTTTGTATGTAAAGTTTAGTTGAGGATAAGAGCTTTTGCATTTGTATCATATTAGTAATAATTTTAAATACATTAAACAGACATGTGCAAAACCCAATAATCTTTGATGAACGCAATTTAAATGAACAAGGGATTAGCACATTTTTTTAAAAACATTTTAAATTGTTTCCACAATACTAAAACATTCTACAAGTAAAATTCATAATATTTAGAAAGTACATTAAATTTTGCTTGTCTCTCACCAAATAGTGTTAAAGGAAAAAATTAAAAAGAGAAGAGTGTCTATTCTCTGTTTAAAAAGTTTTAAACTATCACGGTGATACAAAATCTTGGTGATCTTAAATTTTTATACTTCTCTTACTAATGTGCGTGATTCCAAATTATAAAACAAATTCACCTCATTTTCATCTCTTGGGATGGGAGATTTCATAATATATACATAGCCTGTGTGGTGTTCCAGTTTGTTCCAAAAGTTATCAAAATTGATTCAGTAGTTAAGATTAGTAACAAAAATCGAAATGCAAAAATTTACATTAATTAGCCTAAACCAAATTTATAATTATTTTATTTCAGCTCTGCATTGACAGTTAACGAAATCAAATGCAAGTTGACTTGGAATTTGCATTGTCTTAATGTACACCTCTTTTTAAGTGTAGGTACATTATATTCAATATTTTGTAAACTAAAATGTTTTAA
Source organism: Bacillus rossius redtenbacheri (assembly GCF_032445375.1). Lineage (NCBI taxonomy): Eukaryota > Metazoa > Arthropoda > Insecta > Phasmatodea > Bacillidae > Bacillus > Bacillus rossius. The sequence continues at coordinate 60,914,564 of NC_086332.1, forward strand.
AGCATTTAACCTCACATAAAACAAAATTTCTATGCATCTAGGTAAATGTTTACTTTTTGAATGAATAAATAAATACAGAAGGTTAAAATTATGTCCAGCTGCATACTATGGAAACTTGGAAACACCTAAAAATTGCTGAGAAAAATCAAGTATGTATATTAAGTATATTGACAGAATTGGATTTTATCTGGTATTAAAAATGAAGCATGACACTAGAGAGAATAATTTTAAAAATTAGATAATTGTTGTGGAAAGTAAGAAATTTATCATATATATACTAACCATTTGGTAGTCCTTTGAATTATGCAGCATAAGAGTAAGCCACTATTTTAGCTATATGCATTTAGATTAAATTATATGTGATGCAACTATTTTATGCAGTTGCAGTGTTACACAAATTATTTTATTTATTAGATGTTAAAATAGGCTGCTCTGTTGGTGGTAAATTACTAGTTCCATAGCAGTAGCATTATATCTCTCCAGTATTGTGTCATAATTCAAATGCCTAGTGAGTTAAATAATACTGTAAACCATTTGAAAGTAGTATTTATTTTTTACATGAAATGACTTTTTTTTTTTACTTATCTGAGTTGCCGTGTGATATTTTGTATTCTTTTGTTAATGTATTCATTGTCAAGACAGTATTTTTAATTTATGTGCATATACTTGAGTTGCTAGTTTACAATGTTAGTACGTACTAAAGTAACATTTTCAACAGATTGCATTTATTTCATATTTGCAATACAAACACTAAAATGTGTCTGTTTCAACCACATATATAAGTGCAATGATGTGCAGTATATAATAGATTTAGGGCATTTGATTTCTACTATGCTGAAACCAGGCTGAATTATAAATTATAGTTTTGTGATGGAACTGGTAGTGCACATTTAGGAAACTGTTATTACAATTTAGTGTGGTTACACTTTTTTTAAGTAGAAAGTATGGTTTGTGCGCTGGGTTGAAAAATTATCATTATACCTGCATATGTAGCTGTTACATGACATTCATTGACGGTTGTGTCCTAGTGATAATAAATACATTATATCATAAATGTTTTTATTTACCATTTTTTTGGTGGAAAGTCCTGACAATGACATAAAAGTTCTCATTGCTGTAAATATTAAAAAAAAAATATGTGATAAGAATAAGTTGACAGTCAGGTTGAAGTTGACCAATGCCTTGTTGCATTTCACAGTCAGCATAATTGTGCTGTTTGTGCTTCTAGGTTTTTACATAAAAGTTTATGGAGAACTTTCCATTTAAGAAACATCTTTTGGTATTGGTCTTTGGATTAACAGACTGTTTATTACAGGAAAGTCTTTTATTTGTGTGCAGAGCAGTGAGAATTTTCTTTGTCAGGTGGCAATATTTGGTCACGTTTACTCGTATATACTATTCAAAATAGCTTATGCATTTTTTTAATGTAAGGCTGATTAAAAATTACAAGTCTAAAGTTTCTGTTGCATAGTGAGACAGCTGTTTCACATTGCACATCATTAATGTATTTATTATGTTTTGGTACGAGAGAAAATTTTTAGTGAAAGGTCTTTAATCCGGCATTCTATGGTTTGTAATATTATGTGGTCCAATGCCAATATAACTGCTCACATACATATATGTGTGTGTGTGTGTGTATGTATGTATGTATATATATATATATATATATATATATATATATATATATATATATATATATATATATATATATATATATAAATTTTTCAGCTGTTTGGTCTATGCTGCCAGGTTACCGATGATGCTGCCTTAGGTCAGTGTTTATCATTCCTGTCAATTATTTTCATTTCAGTGCATTGTTTCCTGTTTTCCAGCAGGTTTCTTTTCACATTTTATGGTTACATTTCTGTAATGATTTTTGGAACAAGAGTTACAAAATTTAAATGTGGTATCAGAGACTTTTTTTTTAAACATCTGTATTTTTTTCTTCTTATAGATTAGCGTACTGCAACTGGTTTTAAATACCATTGTACTGTTAATTAACTTTTCTTTGGTATTCCCATTAAAACTATACTGATGTTCAATTATCCGGAAAAACCGTTTATCTGCGTGGCCGTGGTCCCGAACATTTCTGATTACGAATCTTTCACTTTGCTTTAAAAAAAAAAGTTGATATGCAAAATCACTGATCCACAATTCCTGGTAACTGCATCACTGCTAGATTTGACTAATTAAATAAATGTTTTCTTATTTGATTGGGGTGGTTGGGCCTGTAATGTTTTGCTTGATACTAGAAAGTGGTAAGAGTGTTGATGTAGAGTATTCTAGAATGTATACAAATTGTTTTCTCCAACTCATAATTGCTACTGGTTTTCTCTAATTGGTAAATGTTATTGATGTTCCCGTGACCCGAGGTTTTCTTGGCGTGTTACTCTTTGCTTTTCACTCATACATTTATAATACTTTGGTGTAGACTCACCTGGGCTTACATAATGTTAATTCTGTGCCAAGTTTGGATGAAATTCTAAAACTCCTGGCACAAAAAAAAACTCCTAAAAAAGAAGGTAGGGAAAAAACTTAAACATAAGTGAACTTCAAAAAAATAGTAAGTTTTTGACATCGTCTGGGGCAACGCCTCTGAGCCCGGTACGCCAGTACCCTCCCACCTTCCCCGCCACGTGTGTAGTGTGGGGATAGAGCGACACGGACCTCGAAAAGATGGCGCGAGAGGCTTTTGTTGAGGCTACCCGGCGGCCATGTTTTTTCCGGCAGTTCTTCTTCGCTATCGCCGTGAGAGGGAGCTGAACTCTACGTAAACCGGACTTACCGCGGAGTGTTTATTTGAGTTACCTTGTAGAGTTGGGTTCGTAAATAAACGTGTGGACAATCTGTGCGCGCGCACCGTGGGAGTCAGCTTAGTTCTACCACGTGCGTGTTGTCTGAGTGCCTGATCACGTGTTGGCCTCCTCGACGTCTGACGTGTGGGACGCCCTAAGAACCCACCCATCTAATCATCAGAGTGTGCCCGGCGCTGAGATCGGGCCAGGTCCAGGTGTCGCTGGGAACTGCAGAAAGGGTGTCGAGTCACGTCCTTACACGGGCGACGTCACGCCCTGAGGCGAGAGTCTCCGCCGGGTCCGTGCCCCTTGACATGGTGGCGCCCAGTAAACTCGTACGTCTCATTAACAATACCCCCGACCATGTCATTTTAATGAATCGTATAATAGGATTGCATGAAATGTAGGAGTCAAAATATTTGTTTCTTACAATAAACTCCTAAATGGCCACTTGATTCAGCAAGTTACTGTACATGCAGAAATTACATAGGCCTGATAAAAAGCTGTTCAATTCTCTTGTAATAGCTACTATGGTCGATTTATCAATTTAAAAAAAAATTATCAAAATGCTAAAAAAAACTAACATTTACTGTTTTGAAAAATACTGCATTAGAGTTGTTTGTTTCAACATTTTTTTGTTCTGACGCATCACAAAATTGTCCAGTTCCCATAAACTCTTCCTCACACTATCTGGAACATTTGGTGTTCCATGAACAAATAACCTCAGCTTGCCCAGGTGGTCAAGTGCTTCAGAGTAAGTTGGCATGGGAGTGGAATCACCTTCATCGCTGTCACCATCGCCAGTCTCATCCTCAGCTAAATCCTTGTGTTGTGCACACAAATCTTCGATGGTTTGTGGCTCACATGGTAGAACCGCATCATCAACTGAGACATAATCTTCAAAAGTGCATGAAAAATTTAGGTGCTCTTGAAGAGTTTTCCAATTTGCACTGCATGTAGAAGCACATGCAATTAGTTCACTGTCCTCAAATGCTTCTTCAGGGAAAATATTGTTAACTTGTTGAGCACCAAAGCCTGCTTTTCTGAAGCAATTGCTAATGATGGTTGAAGCAGCAAGAAAATGCATGGTGTTCAGGATTTTGATTTTATAACCACTAGTTTTGGTACTTTTCATTCTTGTTATAAGTCGTAACACAAGGCGCTTGCGAAAATGCTGTCAGAATTTTTATAATTCCCTGGTCCATGGGTTGTAGCCTGAATGTTGAATTTGGTGGGAAAAATTAAAAATATGCATATTTCAAAGGTTGGATATTTCCTTGGGATAAGCAGAGCAGTGATCCATGAAAAGCAAAATCTTTTGATTTTCGCGCCCCATCTTAGTATCCAATGCTCTCACATAGTCTTCAAAATGCTGCCTGTCATCCACGCAGACTTTTTGTTTGCATACTTGCACGGTAATTACTTTATGTTGTTAAAACACTGTGGTGGTGGTGGTTTTTTTTTTTTTTTTTTTTTTTTTTTTTTTTGCAAAAAGTTGGTCTCGCTTCATCATGATTCCGTTCAAAGTAGATGGCGGCATCCCGAGTTTTTTTGCCATGCTCACTCTTGGTATCAAAGGATTTGCATCAACTTCTGATATTATTTTCAGTTTTTCTTCAAACGACAATGCCTTGCGTTTAATGGTTCTTCTACTACTTGTAGACGCCATTATGCACTGTTTGCCACAACACTGAATATTTATTATGCTTGATAACCTTAAAATCACACCTAAAAAGATCGCAAAACTAAAAAAAGTTATGGCTGGTAATAAATATGGCTTGCTGCGTATTAGTCATGTGTTATAACTCGAATAGAAAAAAAGGCATGTAAATGGAATAGCCTCTCAGTCTATACGAATGCAAAAAGATGATTGGTCGAAAATAAAACTTGTAACAGCATGCGGTGTGTGGCACAGGTTTCGACGGTCGTGTGTGTTTCTCATTCGTCAGATGTTCTGCCTTGAATGGGGGAAATGGCGTACAGGTGGAACAGCGTCTCAATGCAAGCAAATGACCGGTCGAAAAATACACTTGTAACAGCGTACAGCGTCTGCAAAGGTTTCAACGGTCATGTGCGTTTCTCATTCGTCAGATGTTCTACCTTGAATGGGGGAAATGGTGTGCAGAAGGAACAGAATCTCAATGCAAGCAGATGATCTGCGTGCGGCGTCTGCAAAGGTTTCGACGGTCTTGTGCAAGTTAAAATTATTTCGTTATCATTCGGAAATAAGTTAGTTTTTGAAAGATTAATAATAAATAGTTTAAAAGTTTACAGGATAAAAATTATTTTTAATTTTTTTAAAAACGCTGAACGTTATATGCGGGAAGCATCTATTAATGCAAATGTTATGAATGGGAAAAATAACATAGGGATATATGGAAGTAATCAAGGGAATAATTTTGTGAATATAATAAATAACAGTCTAAAAAACTAAAAAACACGCTTTTATATAAAATCCAACTTTAAAAAAAAGAAAATAAATTTTAATAAATTTAATTTAAAAATAGTGTAAAATAAAAAAATTTATTTTATTTTAAAAAAAACCGTGGGGTGCATGGTGTCAATAGTTATAATTATTTTACTGACAGATATGAGTAGAAAGATTATCATTTTGATAATATCTTAAAAAGCACCCCACGCTTTTTTTAAATAAAATACTTTTTTTATTTTACACTATTTTTAAATTAAATTTATTAAAATTTATTTTCTTTTTTTTTTAGTTGGATTTTCTATAAAAGCGTGTTTTTTAGTTTTTTAAACTGTTATTTATTTTTTAGTTTTGTTTATTTATAAAAGCATGTTTTTTTAATTTTTTTAAACTGTTATTTGTTCTAATCTACTATTAATTCCGTGATAACTATAAGTAACTGTATTTGTGTACAGCTGTATTGATAGTCAAATCTCGATTTTAGAATCCATTCAAAAATTTTAACGTTATCAATATATACAGTGAGACTTAATGGTATAAGGTTATTGATGAACAAGTGATATCGACCAGTCTTACATACTGTACGAAATTAATGCTGTGAAGCAGGAAAGGATGGGAGTTACGGATTAATTATTACGTGAAGCGTTCCACATTTACGTAACAGGAATTTTGGGAAGGATAAGGATTGAGAAAGGATGAGGAAAGGACCTGCTCAATGAGAGTGTATACAATATGTGAGAAAAATTCGGATAGACCGGACTGGGATTCGAACCCAGAGCCTTCCGATGACATGTCGGCTGCTCTACCATCAGGCGCTCGATGTACGATAAATATTATACAAAGCGCCCCACGCTTTTTTCACAATAATACTAGTATTTTTCATTCATTATTGTTTTAAGCTTATTTTAAAAATTATTTCCTCAATTTCTTCCAGGTAAAAATCCTTAAACTGTAAGTTTTGCTCTCTATCCAAATATGTTTTTGATATATCATCTGTCAAACTTATCCATATTTTCCGTGTTTGATGTCTTTTATTTAATGAGTTACTGACCTTGGCATAGTTTGGAGTATTTGTAACTGCTTGGTGTAGATTTGCTGGTTGGTGTTCGAGTGGAATTTCAAAAATCTGCCCATCAGGTGTAGCTATTGAGGTTATGCATATGGTGTTTGATTTCCCATCTGCTGTTGGTTTCACAGCAAAATCAAACTTCATATTTTCCATGTTTCGTGAAATATTTGCATAAAATGTTGTTTTATAATAATGTTTCACTCTTGGTTAATTGGTAAAATGAAACAAAAACGTAATTGTGTTTCTCTATTAAACTAAAGAAACAACATTTAAAGCCCTTATTTCAGGTTTTTTTAAAATATTTTTACAAATATAGATAATATTCTCTTCAAGAAAATATTGTTCACAATAATCATAACCCACTCTCACTTTTCAATTAATTAAATGTCACAATATTTAGTAGGCTTTGTTTATATCGCGCCAAAGACAAACTGAAAGAAAAGAGTTCGCACATTGTAAAGAAAACCATTTCGGTCATGTGCGAACTCTTTTCTTGTGGAATTTTATAAATTGACAAAAATATTATTTTGCAAATTTAATAATGGAATAATCTTATCAAATTACTGTATTGTCATCGGTCCTCGATAAATCTACAAAGTTTGAATGAAATCTGGCTTTTAAAAGTGGGTCAAAATCGCACCCAAAGGAGTCGGTTACAAACATACAAACAAACATACAGGTGAAGCTATTATAAAGCGTGTAATAAGCGGGAAAACGTATTATGCAGGAACGTCTTAAACAAGTTTTACTGTACTACTGTAGAAAATTTCCCTATTGCTAACAAAGAAAAGCACATGGTTTTGGTTTCATAATGGCATTATTTCGGAATGAACCACTGCAGAAATGATCTTAAAGATATCAAATTTAAATTACTGCATGCTTTACATAGACACTTCAAAATTTCTAATGTGGCTTTGGTACTATTTAAGGGGATGTTGATTTTCATTATTAAAAGACCCACTAATTCACTTCTAGATCTATAAAAATTGGATATTATATTAGTATAAACTAAAATTTACGGTATTTAATACTTAATACCTACTGCTACCCCAGGGTGTCAGCAGCTGTACGGCGTGTGATGGCAGTGTTTTCATTTCTACCACTCTCGATGGCAGCAGCCACTGCCTATTCTTTAGAAAAGTCGCAAATTAAATTAATTTTTATAATGCCTAAAAGATTTTTCTTGGCAAAAATAGTGGAGAATAATGGCTTGATTAACATTTAAAAAAAAAAATGCAACACTGCTACTGATAAGCATCGTATGCTACTGTGAAAGGAACAAAAGTTTGTTTGATTCCTGTGTAGCCGCCTAAACCACAACAGACAAAGACAAAGCGGGGAGGGGGTTTTTACATTAAAACCCAACGACAGTGGAAAGCTGGTGCTTTAACAAAATTATAAATGGCTTTACAAAAAATATAATTTATTCATAATAAAATGCCTCTAGAGCAAAAACATATGACATACATTATATGACTTAATTACAGGTTAGAAATTTATAATAATCATGCGCTCCTCGTGCGCTCTCGCGGGAATAAATACAATCATTCATACAATTTTAAACAATGTGAGAATAAAGCGGGCATGGTGGCGAAGCGTTAGAAGTAGCAAACAAGTAATCAAGAAGTGTCCAATGCCATCGTGGCATGCCCATATACAACCGCAGAAATATTACGCAAAGCTACGGGCTGTACTCAGCGTGAGCAAAAGAAACTCAATTCAAAAATGACCTGAAGGGTCCAACATTGATAGCAAATACGAAACATTACAGTACATGGCAGAAATACAAAAATGAAGGCGCGGCCACAACGCGCAGGCAAGAATAATACTTCATACTTAAGGGGATTGGTGCACCAGCATCGTATTATAAAAAACAATATATTTGTGAATGATTCAGCTGCTAGAGAAGATTTGAACCATTCTGGTGTAAAATTTATTTTTTTATTTTTTTATTTTAATTAGATTATTGCTGATTTTCGGGAATTTTTTAAATTCAAGCTTTATTAAAAAACTATAAAGAATTCAGTGGTAAAACTTTCGCAGATACATTTTCAGACACGGGAGATATGACTGTGAGCATTATTTTATCTGTAATCATTATTAATTTAACGTATTTACAATTTAAATTTTAATAAATGAGCTGCTACGAAATTGCGTGATATTCATTTGCGAATTTAATAACATTCGCGTTTTCATTTGTAATTCAAACGCCTACATATCTGTCGGCTGAATGATTGACTTTATTTTAGTCTTTAGCTTATTGCAGTCGGACCTAAAGTAAAAACGTAGCTGTAGATGTTTGAGCCGCGTGCAAGCTCGGATACGAGAAATTATGGAGCGCGCTGGACAGTAGTGACACCTTGCGACAGTTTCCCGAACTTGTTGCAGCCCGTTCCCACCCTGCCACAGCTGTCTGCTGTTTACGAAGGGGAGACGGGATTTCGCGTGAAACTGATATGAAGTCAACGTATTCATTTTCAGTAGATAAGAGAACGTGTTTGGTCTAGCTCGGCGTATAATTGAATGGTTATTCTCTGTTATTATTGAGCACAGTGATTTAGCTAGATGTTTTTTGTTGTAAGCGTGAGATTTATTCAGGAATAAAATGCCGAAGAAGCAGAGTACACAAAAGAACAAAACTATCGAAAGCCATTAGAGCGCTTAGAAAAAAGAATAAAGAAAGATAAGATATTATTTTATTATAGCTTTTTTTGCCATACATTTATTTTTCAGAGTTGCGTATGTACAACGCGATGGACGCGATGCGACAACAAAAAGATGTGTAAAATTGTAAACATGTTTTTTTTTCCAGCAATGCGTGAACCATTCATAAACTATACTCAACATGTATACGTATAATTACGTTTGAATTTTTTTTTATGAGAGGCATCAATGTTAACAAGTTTTTTAAGCCACAATAGACTTTTTTCAGAAAAATAAGTGTAGCAGAAAACACTCAACATAGTCTCACACAAAATCAGTTTACATGAATGCAGTTTTAAGAAGTAAGCTACGTAAATAATAGTTAAACATTATTTAATATCTGCTGGTAACGTTTCCAAAGTATCAGCTTCGCCTTCATTCACGAACAATATTCGTGAGCTTATTTATTTATTTTGCTGGCGTTTCGTTGGTGACTGTTAGGACTGCAAAATTAGTAAACATTTTTCACCCTATCCTGAGTTAAATATAAGTGTGCGCGGTTAGATGAGGACCTAGATGTGTCTCATGCTTACGCCTTTACACTCTACTCATGCATTAACCATGCGCGTAAGGGCGCGTTGCCAATGACCTGTAGGATAGTCTCAACAATCCTCTACGGACTCGAAAAATGTCACCTGCTCATTGGCTACTTGACTTGTGACAACTGTTTGTTGTAATGCCTGTGATTCATCGTTGATTTTGTTGAGGAGTTTTCAGTGATTCAGAGCCTCCCATTTAACTGTGGCCGAATTGAAGAAGCAGTACAAATGTTACATGCTTGAATTCATAGCGAATGGAAACCACAAATATTTACTGATGTAGTGGTTGGTAAAAAAAAAATATTATTCGTATCGCGTCCATCGCTTCGCGCCATGTTGGCTACTATATTATATGGATTTACAAAATATAACGATTCATTTACGACACTTAAGATAAGGTGTGTAGGATTTTAAGAATTCACTTGAATTAATATTTAAGAACATATTTCAGGATAACTTGTGAAGACGCTCGTACAGACGGCACCGGTTGTGATGACTCATTGTTACCAGAGCAGGTATATACGAAGTGGCATGTGAAACCTCAACACAACTCGAAAATCACTAAGTGTTACATTGAAATGTGTCCGCTACAAATGTTCAGGAATTATAATTTTGAAATCGAGTAGAAATATTCCTGCAATTAGCATTAGGTATATTTTAATAGACATTGAAAGCGAATCATTAAGTAGCTTCAAAATCCAAATACCAGAATACAGATAGTCTGTAACAAAACAGACCTCACCGACTAGATATGGTCCAGATTGTTAATACTAACACATTTGAAAAAACTGACCAGTTACTGAATATGTTTAAAATTTTTAAACCTGTTTAGATGATTGGTGATGTAATAATGTCTCTTGGAAATTACATAAGATTTTAACTGCTTTTATTTCTCCATAAATTCGCAAATCACCATGGCGGCCATTTTACGATCACGATTTAGTTCTTAAATTTTAAATTAGTTTATTTGTTGAGAGCCTGGTACAATGTGTCTGACCACTAAAGCGATCCGAGCCGCATAGTGTATACTACTGCGAGGTTGCTGAAGTAGGCTCGGGTCGGGACGAATTTCGCTGTGAAGAAACAAAGGTTTTTAATACATGTAAAATTATCCCAAAGCCGAAAATTTGTACAGTAGTAGAATGAACATTTCTTAGTAACACGTCAAAAGTTTAAGTACAGCCGCAAACCTTGTGCGTCACACCAGGGGCGCAACAACAAGGGGGGGGGGGGCAAGGGTATTTTGCCCCCCCCCCCTCTGAAACATTGAAGTGGGGGCAAACGGGGGCAAAGAAAGTGCTGTGTAATCAATTTTTAGATAATAAAACTGCTTAAATAGCACCATTTTCCACCTTGAAATACAAATTTTCTAGGGGGAGGACCCCCGGACCCCCACGCTTCAATAGGGAGGATCGATGATTCTTTATAAAAAGGTATATTCCCCCCCCCCCCTTTGGAAATTTAGTTGTTCCGCCCCTGCGTCACACCAAAAACGAGCAGTTAAGTACAAAATGACAATTTTTTGAAACGATCCACAATAATGGATATTGCTAATGCAGTTTATGGAGTAGACCGTCAGTATGGAAACAAAAATAATCTGGAAACATTGCCCTATCTGAGGATAGTGATAAAAAGCACAAAGTTTAAACATGTTTCTATAAAATAGACCTTTTAAATCATTAAAGGTAACGAATTAACTTTCATTCAATTTTAAGGAAATATAAATACATCTTACATAAACTTAAAGAGCCCAACGTGGAAATCGCTTGAAGTAAACGTTGTTGCATATTTATTCATCTTTAAATTGGTATATTTTTTAAGTGTCTCATACAATTAGTCTGACCACTAAAGCGATCCGAGCGCGTAGTGTATACTACTGCGAGGTTGTCGAAGTAGGCTCGGGTCGGGACGAATTTCGCTGTTAAGAAACAAAAATTTTTAATACATGGAAAATTATCCCAAAGCAAAAATTTTGTACAGTAGTAGAATGAACATTTCTTAGTAACACGTCAAACGTTTACCGATGAAACCTTGTGATCACACCAATAATGAGCAGTTGAGTCCTTAATGATAATTTCTACAATGATCCACAAAAATGTTTCGTAAACTTAATAACTTTAATACTTTTTTAAGTCGGTTCTCATTATGACACCAATGTAATATAAAAGAATGCCCTACATGGTAATTGTGATAAACACCTCAAAGTTTAAACGTCATATTATTAAATTGGTAATTTTAATCATAAAAGGTAAGAAAAAAATATATTTTTATAGAAATTTGACTACATGTTACATAAATTAAATATGTTGAGCGTAGCGTCAAAATCACTTCATAAATATTGTCTGTGTGTGTGTTTTTTTTAAAGGTTTAAATGTGTATATTTTGAGTGTCTGGTACAATAGTCTGACCACTGATGTATTTCAAGCTGCGTAGTGTGTGTGCAGCAGTGTTAAAGTCGCTCGTGCTGGGACGTTTTTTGCTACAGAAAACTAAGGTTTTTAATGTATGGTAATTCCAGACTGAATTTTACTCTGAAAGAATAAAAGTTTCCTAACTACAAGTGATTTTTGCTGCAAACGTAGATAAAAATCTTCCAGGATGCGATTTGCTTAGGTAAAAGTGTTAGTATGATAAATTCTTTAATTTCTAAATTATTAATAAATAACAACAATAGAACTTCCCAGAAAGTTGTGATAAACTGACGATATTGCGCGAGTAGCAGACCCGTACGTGACTACAGAGAAAGGCTATTTTCCTTGACCGTTAGGATTTCTGGGACAAACACCCTCTCACAGCTAGGGTCATAAAATACGGTCAAACACTTGCAAAAACATCCACCGCCGCTCTTTGCCACTAGCAATTCAACGAAGTAAGCTAGGCGCAGCACTCCAATGAATTAACTTAGAAAAAAAAAATACTAAATATGTAATTCTATCAATACATTTTACAACACAACTTATGTTTTATTTATTTTCTGGAAAAAAATAATATTATCATACGAATTATGTTATAAAAGTGACAAAACTCAATAAGTACATTTACGGTGTATGGTTTTCTTCAATTGTTATGTAGTAAACTAATTTTATACAATGAAATATATATATATATTATAATATAGGCTACATTAAAATTTTGCATAGTTCTGATCGAAAATAATATAGTGTACTAGCTGCCCGACCCGGCTTCGCACGGTTGTATTTATGGGGGGGAAAATGAGACCAAATCGAATAGCACCGATGGTTTCCCGACTCTCAAGCACGCAACGTTGTCATGGAAACGAAGTACCCACTGTTTCCCGGGCTTAAACACCAATCAACATTGATAATCAGTTTATTATTAATTATAAATTATTCAGACTATTAATCGAAATAAAAACTACCCTATCTCTCAAGTTGGAAACAATTACACATAAATGCCAATTTTCATCGAAATCGGTTGACTTGGTAAAGAGTTCACTGGACCTTTTTAGAAATCAGATGTAGTTAGTAATTGTCTTCTTAATTTGAATAATTTATATCACTTTCAAATCCCGACCGACTTTGTTCTACCAGTGTATAGTTATTTACCCTTATATATCTAAAAATTGGTGGTCTATATTTAATGAGTGATGAGGACTACACTAACAATGAAATAGTCGTTGCCATGGAGACGAATGAAGCATCAACAATGCTACAGCCGTTGCCGTGGTGATTTTCTGCCAACTCATACATACATCACATTAGAAAACTCTAAAATTATCATATTAAGACCATTAATCGAAATAAAAACTATCCTATCTCTCAAGTTGGAAAAAATTACACATAAATGCCAATTTTCATCGAAATCGGTTAAGTGGTTTAGGAGTCCATTGAGGACAAACATTGTGACACGAGATTTATATATATTAAGATTAGAAATAAAACATAATTATATTTTTTGGTATTAAAATCATTTTGAATAATAAAATTTTTGTAACAAAATACGAACACACATATATATAAAACCAGAGGTCCTCTAGAATTTTGATTTACAAGTTCCAAGCAAAATTGTTTATTATTAATTTTATTGTATCAAAAATCATTCATATAAGAAAAAAGAATATGTATATCTCAATAGATGTAACATGAATACACCATATCATATGCATTAAATATATTTTAAGTAATCCGTAAATAAGACTAAGTTTATTGAGTGTCGCAGTACGCAGCGTGTTTCAAAGCCCGCCGGCCGTGAAAGATCAGTACGGCCGCAGTACACTGCAACGCTCGGGCAGCTTTAATGAGGCAAATAATTATGCTAGACTCTTTATAAATATACTATCTTAAAGCTAAAAGTATAATTAAAAAACATTAGACATTTTTTCGCATTGGGCTCTTCAAATCGGTGTAAATCGTATTTTTATCTGGGTGGCAAAGATAAAAAAATATATGTCGTGAATTAATCGCTTTATATCATATCTTAAATATTAAAAATTTATTTATTTTCTAACATTAATGGGTGTATTACAGTTTCTAGATTATTTTGGTAAGTTTACGGACAGTCAAAATTAAAAACTGTATAAATGGGTAGCATTTTAATGGACTGATGCAAGTTGCTGTCACCTAGGACTTAAATGCAAATTTTCGGTGATAACGTACAAAGTCTACAGCGGTAAACTTTCTGTATGTTATTAAGCATAGTCAACTCTACCACAGTACAAAAATTCAGCTTTGGACAAATTTTTCACAGGTTTGTGCATTTTTAAGTCTTGGTTTCCTGGAGTAACACGAAAGTCTACGCGGGGTAGGGCGGCTACCTGATCCGAGAATGAAGGATAGGGCGAGATGGGAAGCGAAGATAATAGCTGGTTATCGCGGTTCGCTTTCCGTCCGTGTTGGAGAGAGAGAGAGAGAGAGAGAGAGAGAGAGAGAGAGAGAGAGAGAGAGAGAGAGAGAAAGGCGATATTGTGGAAGACCTTCGAAAGATTCCCGCTAGATGGCAGGCCTCAGAGCTGCGACCTTCGACAACCTCCACCCACAGAAGCTCTCTCGCCACTAACTCGCCAAATCTAACCCGCTAGCTTATATACGTGCTGGCTGGCCTTACAGTAGTAATAAACAAGCATTTATGAAACACTTAAGCTCATTTCCAACAAATTCTGGCGAATGACTGTTTTTTGTCCTGCACCAATCCCCTTAAATACAGACGCTAAGTTTCACAGCCGAGTACATACCAGATCGCAGCGCCACCCCCGCAGTGACAGCCTTTGAGTCAGGAGACCGAGAGACTGTGACGAATAAGCTAGGAATGGGAGTATATATAGGCCCGGTAAACCACTCGTCAGAGAGCGCTGGTGAGGCGGCGGGGAAGGGAGGAAGAGGAGGGGTAGGAAGGGAAGTTGGAGAGGGAGGGTAAAGGAGGACAGGGGAAAGGAAAGGAGGGGAAGGAATGCTGTACAGTGCCGAACTGCTTCACCTGTGATTGTACTCTCCCTTCTACCCTTTCCCAATAATTAGGTACAATATGTTCCCACAGACAATTTTTTGTCCAAAAATGGTCACCATAAAAATAAGAAAATTAAAGTTACAAGTCACCACCTACAAAGGTTCTGAAGGATTAACTAACGTATGTTATTAAGATTTAAAAAATAAAATATTATTGCTGTAACAGTTTTTATATGTACTTTAGAAAGTATAATAATTGGTTAGTGAAAATTTAACCTGATAATTATTACCTTAAATGATTAAAGTTAAAGAAATAGTCTAAAATCATTAATTATTTGTTTTATAAATGAATGTGTGTATTTATTATCACTATTTCATGTTAACCTAGTGTCATCTATTATTGAACTGTCTGGAGCAGCAGTGCACACTATAAAAAGTCAACAATCAAAGTGTTCCATTCGGAAGCTTGCAGAATACAGTACGAAAAATATAAATTTTGAAATTCCAAACGAAATGGAACATGCCATTAATGTATCAACATTCCATCACCAGAGTTCCTGTATCTTGGGTGAGCAAGTCAAAGATAAAATTTCATCAGACACATGAGAGAAAAATATTTTTGACTATTGCTGTCTACAATGCAGTTTGAGGTAAAGTAAATTTGAACAACTGAGAGTGATTGGTTGTCATAATAACTTCACAGGCTATTGCAGTATATCATGCGGAGTTAATGTGATCATAAAGGGTTAACAATTTAGTTTCCAAACTCGAAAAGAAATTCTGAAATGGTGCAGTTCAAAAATGAGAATACATTTTAATGTTGAATCTGTTAAACTATACTGGCATTGAACCTTTGTCAGTTTTCAGCATATAAGATTAAGTTATGTTGATTGAAACCCATATTTTCATCATGATTAAAATCCCATTTATTACAAATCTTTATCAGATAATCTATACTAATATTATAAAGCTGAAGAGTTTAATTGTTTGTTTGAACGCGCTAATCTCAGGAACCACTGGTCTGATTTGAAAAATTCTTTCAGTGTTGGATAGTACATATACCGAGGAAGGCTATAGGCTATATTATATTATCAGTAACTTTAGGAATCCTTATTAAAAGTCCAATTTAGAATCAAATGCGTTGGAGGGGGTTAGATACAACATGCAGTACACGTACGAAGTGTGTGTTGACAATGCCGCAGGCGCTAGAAGTTTATTTCCTATTGCCTATTAACATTGTTGCCACACACTAGATGCCTTATCATTCTTAATTTTCCCATACAAGTAAAAAACACCCGTGTGATATTAACAATGAAGCAATCAGTACCCTCATAAGAGTTCAATTAGTATTTAAATACTTTTTATCACTTTAAATCACAAACCTAAACTATTGTTTTTTTTTTCCTCTCTCTGTGTTTAATTTGTTTTTTTATTGCCTTTTTTTTCCAAGTATATATATTTTACAGACTTGAAACTTCACAGTAATGTTCCTTATGTTACGCAGGATGACATTTTCCGAAAATTAGATCCCATGGGTGGTTAAAAACAGGCAACAGTGGGTACTTTGTCTGCATGAGAACAGGATTTTGCATTGTTCATGCCTTCTGCATCTCCATGGCAACGGGCATCGCGCGGCAGTGGCGTACCCACAAGGAGGGGCATGTATAATGAGTGGCGCAAGAGTGATCTGCCTGTAGACTGTCGTAGCGAAGTACAGGTACATCAGTTGTACGTTGCGTGCACGAGTCGGGAAACCATCGGTGCTATTCATTTTCTCTCCGGTACATTATACAGCATTGTAATAAATTTTCAATGAATTTTTTTTATTTACCATTACTGTAAAAATGGGAGATGTGGCTTAATTTTTTTTCCATTAGTATAGCCGTGCGAAGCCGGGTCGGGCAGCTACTTAAAAAATATTTTTTATGATCTCATCCAACATATAAACTTAAGATATATTTCTATATAAGTTTTAATTTTCTCTTGCTCTTATGTACTTGTCTGCTTCACTCAACTTACACTATGATCATGCAGAGTAAAATATAGAGTTTACCCAATCCAAACTAGTTGGAGTTAAGTTTCCAAATCGATAGAATGAACCTTTTACTCTTCGCAACTCACTCTTTTCGTGGAATGACATCATTTACGTCCTTGGAACTGTTCTTGTCCTTGCTCCAGCTAGCTGGGTAAAATATCAAGACTGGTTGCGAGATCAGACAAAACAGCAATAAAATTAAAAAATTGTCACTTAATAAAAATGAATGCTGGAGGTTCAATTTAAGAATAATTTAACATAATAGTTATTAATTTACTCTATGTATTCTACAGAAAATAATGGACAGACTTATGATTCATTGATTTAAACTTCCTCATGCCCTCCAAAGGCAGACACAATTCCCTGGGGTCGGCGTTAACGCTTCTGGCTTCAAAATCTAATCAATTATAAATCAGTGCGACCCTTCGAAGGTCAGACACAGTGGCAGTATGGTGGCACTCTTTTTCTCTTCACGCTTTGTTCCTCAAGGCGGCCTGTTCAGCGACCTGGAGCTCTCTCCTTGTCCACCAACCAGCTCTCCTCGAAAATCCAACAAAATTTCATATTTGTGGGCATAGTTTTATCATCTCTTTGAATTTTTATATCTTTACATTCGTACACCGATACATGAGTCTCTTAAATCAGAATTAATATTTGTTTATCTTATAAAATTTTTTAAAATTAAATTTTGCTCATCCTTGAAAGGCAGCTCCCCCATTGGCCAGAATGAAAGAGGAGGGTCAGTCACCCTGGCTTGGGACCATTAGCTCCGGCGAGGCTGACACTACAGCCCTCAAGTGCAACTTATCAGGACGTTCCTTCCAGTGGAGACTTATCCAGCTGCTGCCTCTTTATAAGTATGTCATTCTGCCCAGCT
Organism: Bacillus rossius redtenbacheri; assembly: GCF_032445375.1. Lineage (NCBI taxonomy): Eukaryota > Metazoa > Arthropoda > Insecta > Phasmatodea > Bacillidae > Bacillus > Bacillus rossius. Next base: position 60,932,412 of record NC_086332.1, read on the forward strand.
ATATTTTAAATAAAACTTTTATGATGAATTCACCGATACCTTAAATGCATTTATTATAACAAAAATTAATTAAATGTGCCTATTACATCTTTGAAGTGTAAACAGACCACCCTGGATAATCTAGGTACCAAAATTCAAGGCTGTAGGCCTCACCGTCTCTGCACTATGCAAACTGCAGACAGACGAATTCTTGTATATAATTTCTTATATATTTCTTGTATATAATTAATATAAATTCTTGTATAATTTTAATAACATATGTATGATAAAATTAATGTTACACCATAAGTTTCAAGGTACTGATTTCTGTGTCAAATTGTTTCCACCTACTCCAACATCATTATTATTTTAGCTTGGCAAGATCCTCGTTTTAATTGGCTACTTGGGGTGCGTGGCATACATGCACTGGAGTAAACAATGAAATAATTTTCCAAACAAAATTTAGTGCAGATTGTGTGCCTTACCTCAAGTGCATGAGCTATGCACAGTTGTAGTTGGCACCATTGCATTATTTGTATTTAACTTTCCTGCATACATTTCCTGTGTTTAACAATTGTAGCAGGATGTTTACAAATTCAACTGCTGTATTTCATGAAACATTCATTAATTCATTCGTGTGTGTGTGTGTAGTTGGGGGGGGGGGGGGGGGGGGGTTGTGTTTGTGGTTTGTCTCTCTCTCTCTCTCTCTCTCCCCCTCCCTCTTTTTCTTAACTCTTCAATTTTGGGTCATGTGGATAAATGTAAAATATTCTTACAAAAACCAATACATATTTACTATAAACATAATGTTACTGCGCCTGATGAGAAAACCTGTTTTCTGGATGCAGTAATTTCATTATACTTGACGTCAGCCGGGGCTTCGCCCCCTGAAGCCCGGGACACACATATCCGCACCGTGTCCGTACCGCACTCGCCCCGAGTCGTCTCTGCAACACGGTCGACTGACGGTGTCGGAGATGGGAGGCCACACTGTTCCGAGTGTCAGCCGTGCAGACGGGTCAGTATTCGTGTTGCATTCCAAGACATTGGTCATGTTGAGAAGTTTTACAAATAGTAAGTTAGGAATGGTGACATTAGCAATGGAGGAAGAAGATACTGATTGGAGACGAAATCGTCGCCGAAGAAGAATGTGGATTCACAATGCGTGGAAAAAAAGGGGCATTGAAGGGGAATTTGTCTCGCTGCTGCCTCATCTGAAGTGTGATGACACGAAGTTTTACGAATATTATAGAATGTCGATGTACATATTCAACCAACGGGACTGTGGATGACGAAGCAAATAGGTATAGGAGTGCCACCGAGAAATACTCTGTGAATATAACTAAAAGAATTTAGTATATAATGTGAATATAAACAAACTCAATGTTACAATACTTGTTAAACTTTAAGAATATCAACGAAAAAGTATTTTGGGAACGGGTTATAGATAATAAACCATTTTATAATTATAATACAACTTAAAAACATTAATAATATAATTATGTAAACGGGTCAATTAGAGAGACCGGCAGTCCAATTTGGGAAACAGGTTCCCTAAATTGATCCAATTGCAGGTTCTTGATTTTTTTTTTTGCAAAATGGACTGATGCTTTTCAACTCTGGATGTGCAAATTTTAACTGAATAATAACCATGCATGCTTGAAAGAATATGTTTAATTACACGAAATTACATCATCTTGAAAACTGGTCCAATATAGGAGACTTTTCCCTATTTCCAGAGAGTTGAAAACAGACAAAGTACGTATCCTCAGTTTGCACGTTTGTCGAAACTATTTTCCATACACGTTCTTTATATTCAACATTCAGTATTTTACGTTGGACTGGTCGTATAGCACTGGAAACATCCTGACTTCTTTAATTAATTTTTCTGCGTCCATTGTTTTTGTTTCGTCGAGGGCACCTTCTTCCGCACCGTGTCCGCGTAAAAACTAAACTAGTTTGACGCGGTGCGGACACGCTGCGGTCACAGAGGAATGACGCGGAGGGGTGACGGCGCGGAAAGGTGGGGACTGACGGGTACAATTCTGTTTGTTTACTTTTCCTCCGTGTGTCGTCCAACATATGGCCGTCATGCGGTGCGGAGACGATGCGGATATGTGTGTCCCGGGCTTGAGCCTGGTCATCCTCCGTTTCCCTCCCCATATCTATCCTGCCCGGGGCATTTGTACCGATACGTATGCAGTTGTGTGTGTTTTTGAATTGCGCGCCACGAACTGCCGCAAGAGGGCGCTTAGCTACAGTGCTCCGTATCACTATAACACCTAAATTAATATTGTAAGCCTTTTTCTTTTAACCCCTAAGTAATGTTACGGCAGTTCAGCTGAGTGAGTGTTCTTTTGATTCTTAATTAGATTATTTTAGTAAAGCAAGTGCAAGCACGGTCAATGACACTCCCTAGCGGGCGATGACAGAACTAATATAAAACTTTATTTAAACTGTTTTCCATTTACAAGTAGTTATTACATAAAGTCTGGTCGTCGGTATGTATGTATTAATTTTGTAAGAGGTTCATGTTATTCTTTTTAATAACCCAAGGCACGCAGTCTTACAAATGATAATGGTAATTGTGTTCGGCGCAAAGGACGCCATGTTTCCCGCCGCGAGCCTTGGCTCGTCCGAGTCTCCTTCTTCAGCCGGCTGAGGGCGAACGTCTCTGCAGACACCCTGGGGACATCAACGTTGATTCACTGATAGGTAGTTCTGTATATTTAATTAATCTAAACCACTTTATTAGTATCCTCAGGGCCTCTCTCGGTCAGTGGGGCTGCGCATTAAATAGTTTTTATATTCCCAGGAGTTTTAAGCATTCACTCTACGTAAAAGCTTGGGGCGGCCAGGTGTGTGGTCACCATCCTCAATCTATACCAATTCGTGCCTCGGGCATTTTAACCGTGTAAAGAGATAAGTGTAGGGCGTGTAAAGTCTAAATAAACCAACTTAAACGAGTCACGTTTTTTTTTTGTTTGGGAGCCACATGGGTCCTTCCTCCGGTCAGCGGCGTGTGGGACGCCCTAAGAGCCCACTGCGATGAGGTAGGAGCATGCCCGACGCTAAGAGCGGGCTAGGTACAGGTACAGGTACAGGTGTCAATGCTGGAGTCAGGAGGGCCAATATCTCGCCCACACGGGCCACGTGATGCCCTGAGTAAGAGTTTCTAGTCGGGTCCACGTACCCACCCACGTGGTGGCGCCCACTAATTCTGCTATCAGTATAAAACACAACACCGGTAGGCCCTTCTACTTACAAGAACTATTTTAGTCATTTCGGGGGTGAATATTAATTTTAGTTTTAAAAAAAAAAAAAAAAAAAAAAAACATTTAAAATGCAGCAGGCAAATGCGAGGTAATAACCTAACTGTAACTGGTATGTCAGGACTGAGAGATGACCTTTTGTTCTAAATGTTTTGGGGAAGTTTTCTCCTCTTTTTAATCTTCAGAAGCTAAATTCAGATAGGTCGCCGCAGGGCAGGTGGGGGTGTGATGAGCACTGTCCATCCCCAGTAACTGGTTCCTGGTGGAAGTGGTGGGGAGAGGGATTCCTTTTTGATATGTTGTGAAAATGTGTCCTTTTTTCCCTTCTCTCTAAAGAAGGGTCAAATATTCTAAGACAGCCTTAACCACAATATTTTAAGAAAAATTTTCACTCTAACAAATAAATGTAGTAGGTATATTATAATAGTTATTTTATAATAATGTGGGAGATGAACAATCAATCAATCATCCATCATCATTATCAAGAATTTTTAACTTTTAATATATAATAGTGTACATAACATAGCTTTAATGTTACATAGTTGCTTGAAATTTCATGAACTATGTAATAAGCTTCTCTTATATCAGTAATAAAAGTGTCAATACAACAAGAACACTTAATCGGCAATAGACATTTATTGCTCACACAAATGGCACTGTTTTACTTTTTGTTTTCAACAAGAAACAGGTATATTTTATATATTTACTATCATAATATTTCTAGAATTTGGATTCAATTGACCTGTAACTCCAAAAACAACTTACAAGGCTCATTACAATGTTTATCAGGTTTTCACTTACAAAAATGTTAGGGTTTCAGTACTGAGTATCAAACCCAAAACTCCTAAATGGAAGGTAAATTACATGCCCAGTACATACAGTGCCAAAATCTTGGCACAATATTATAATATTTTACCAAAACAGGGTATCTATGGCCTATGGGTAACAAAAGTCAAGTCTATCACAAAAAAAGCCCCAAAATTAACAGAAACAGAGTTCAAAATTACAAATCTTGAATTTATGGCAGTCTTTTTTTAACTTTCATTTTTTTTTTTTATGCCTCTTCAGTTAACAGCTACACACTAAAAATAAGTATAAGGAGACTGTTGACTTCAATGAAGTGGGAATTATCTTTGAAAAAAAATTTAGGTTTGTAACAAAAAATTGGTGCATTCCTGTGAATGGTACATCTATTCTGTATTATGTTTAGTTAAGCTTATACCTATACCTAATAATCCTGTTATAGTATAAAAAAAATTTTAAAAATATATTTTAAATGGTACAGAAATTGGTTTATGAGGTGTTTGTTGATACCATAGAAAATGTCTTTTGTAGAGTGTAGTGGATTTTAAACTTGATAGTTTAGTACCATTCCTATATCCTTTTAGTAGAATAGCTGCATTCTCATCTGCATTGTTCATTAAGAGTGGTAACACATCATTCCTGGAATGTAATTACAATGAAGTGCACAATAGCCATGAGTCATAACATCTGTACGTTTGATATACCTATGTATCTATTAAACCATTGAAATGTTATGTAATTTTTTCACTGTGTCCATGAGATTAAAATGTAAATTCATGATTTTCCACACTAATTACTGAGAGCCAAACAATAGTTATTTTAACTTGTAGTATTGTGCAAATAGTTTTATCTGAATCATGGTTCCCATTTCTTAATTTTTACTTGACAAGTGTCAATATTGCTATATATAAATATGTCCCAGAAAATACAACACCCAGCAATAAAACTGCCAAAAGTGTGTATTTACAAAGTTAGGAAATTGTTAAGCAAATTGTATCTTCTTGCATTTGACCATGAAACTTAACAAATTTTGTACAAAGCTGAAAAAGTTTCACCATTCTTAAAAAAAGCGAAGTATCTAGTAAAAAAGTCTGACAATATTTGGTGTAAATAACTTACTTCAGAGATGAATCACGAGAAAATTATGTACATGTTACTCTCTCTATAACAAAATCATTAAAAAAATAAATACAGAAATTTAATGTTTTAGGCATTTAAAGTTTTCACCATTATTTACAACACAGCTCTTAGCACAGGACTGTTTATATCTTTGATTTCATTGTTTTCTTGTGCAGAGATCACAGGAACATTATAATTTTTGGGAGTAATCAGAAGCCTGGCCAGTCAGATGCCTCTGACTCGTCTTCCTGTATAACTTCAATGCACTTGATGCCATTCTTCAGTAATGGAGTTCCTTTGTTTTTACCTGAAGGAAGTTGAAAACAACACTAATGAATACAACTTAAAGAGAGAGAGAAAAAAAAGAACACAATTACTTATAGACTGTACAGTAGACTTCCCATGGTCCGGCATCCAATGGTTTGGAATGCCAGATGACGCGGAATCAGTGAGGAAGTGCTTTGCGCAGCCTGGGATTAGTTGGAAGCGTTCGGCACAATTCGGGGCAACTTTGAAGTGATGGGCACACTTCTAGTTTCTGTATGTCACTTCAAATCTCGTTTCTTCAGCATAACAGCTAGTCATTGGCAGAAAACTTAGTTTTTGCTTGCGTTTGTTAAAATGTTTATCCCCAGTGTTCTGCTAGACAATATTTGCACCCAAACATCTTACAGATGCATTATCTCTACAACTTAGCATTCTGCGATTACTGGATATACCACCCTACAAGCTGACATTTTCAGTAAACAAGCACCTGTAAAGTCACGACATGCCGGATTTATTCTGAAGTCTGCTGTACTAGTAGACATAGACATGTACATACACAGAAAACATATTTTCACATTGTTTAACTTCCTCAAACTGTGAGTTGGTGGATTGTGAGTCCATGTAGGTGAACATAGCGGGCAGAAGGCTAAACGGATGAGAAAAGCATGAGATACGGAAAATGAGATGTGAATAATTTATGGAGTTGATTTAGAAAAAAAAAACAAATAAAGTTAACTTTATTGTTTTGAGCCCTGAGGGCTGTCTGGACTGATAGGCTTGTTCCCAGAGATGAAATTTTGAGCTGTTTCTGGGAGATGGAACAGCTATTACTATTCTGATGTTTTAAACTTTCTATCTTATCTATGTTCTATCTTGTATGGTGTCTGCTCTATGGCCATATGTTCTTTGTCTGAGTGTGTTGGTCGTAAGGCCAGTGTAGTCAGCATTGTAACTAGTATATCAGATGATGTGGCACAGTTGGTACATTCAGCTGCCATGATTGGCGTGTTAGTTGGCTTCAACCAAATGGGCAGTTTGGAGCAACAGCAGGGTGAGATCCTCTGGTGACGAGTTTGTAGGAGACTTCTTGGATGTAGATAGCACGTCAGGGTGTACTAATTTGTTTCAGTGATTTGAATGAAAGGGAGGTGAAAGGGGTGGGTTCTTAAGAGCAGGTTTTATGAGAGTGATGAGGATTTTAGTATCCTCCTAGTGTTATGGTAGATTTGGAGCTTCTTGTGACATTTGTGGAACAGGACAGTGATGGGTTCTTGGTTTTAGTGCAACTTAAAAAGAAACTTTGTGTCTGATACTACTTGGTTAATTTGTTGATGGGCTAAACACTTAGGATAAATTCTGTCTAAGAAATCTTTAGCGATTTGAGCACAGTGGCAGTAGAAGTCATCTTGGTTACAGCAAATGCTGTTGGCTCTGGTCGCAAGACTGTAGGGGAGAGAATTCTTGAAATGGGAAGGGTAGTGGCTGCCAAAGTGCAAATACTGAAGGTTATTGGTGGATTTGGTTTACACAGAAATTTTGATGGCGTCTATAAAAGGAAAGCCAACAAAAAAATTCTGATGTGCGACAGAATATGAGCTGGTCAACTAACAGTTTGTGCAAGTTGAGGTCCTGCAGGAAGTGACGTAAACCTTGTATAGATGTCCAGGTAAAAAATATATGTCATCAATAAATAGCATTGTATCAGTATGGGTTGGAGTATTTGTTGCTGTTATTTTTATTTGGTGTTAATGTCGGTCCTCAAATTGGAAAACTTTTTTTGTGGAGAGTGGGTCTTGCCTGTTGGACCAGAAAAGCTGTTGAAAGGTTTTCAATTGGAGGTGTCTTAGGTTCAGGTATTGAGTTATGTTTGAAAGTCTATTGAGTGTGGAATATTTGTGTACAGAGATGTAACATCTTTAGGTAAAGTAGGTGTCAGGAGCGATGCTGCATAAATTTGTTAGATGTTCCAAAAAAAAAAGTGTTTTATATCCTTGATGTGCAATAGAAGCAGTTGTACAAATGACTTTAGGTGGCCAGGATTCTGCCTGTGGAGCTCCAACATCCAGAACAATGGGACTTCCTTAGAATAGATTTTGTTGCTTGTGGATTTTACGGAGGTGATATATAACAGGTGTAGTGAAGAATAGTGACATTAAGGTGTATTACATGGTCAGAAGAGTTGGTAACTGGTCACTGTACAGACTCCACTGGTCTAAGGTTTCTAAATGTTCGAAAATCCCAGACATCCCCTGCATTTAAACCTCTTATCTGGTACTTACCAGGAAATTTCTAAACAATCTTAAATATCTATAAGAATTTTAATTATTACACTGATAGCCATTATTATGTATCAGTGTTTGATAAATACTACCTAGTGTGTAACAGGTATTTTATTCTCTCCTATTTGCTGCTTGGTTGTCAAGTGTTCAACAGTAATGACTCCATGTTTGTAACAAACATTAGAAATATATATGTAATGATATAAATGATGGTAAACAAAATTAACATTTGTGTAGTATTTCTGTTTCTTTTTGCCTTTCTAAGTTTTTTCTCCTACATTACTGAAATATCCAAAAAAAATTGTATTGTAGTATTTTGCATCACTGTTTCCTTAATTTTGTACCTACATTTAAATGTTCCTGTCAAATTAATATTTTGGGTCACAGTATCTTACATTTCATATAATCCATTTGTTAACCCTACTCAACAGTAAAACACGAATCTAAAAGGCTACAGATTTATTGCACAATTACGTACTCTGCTTACTGGCTCAGACTGATGCTGCACGTTTGGAAACTCACCTAGCACTCTGGCCACGAAAATGATGCTCACATGGCCATCTTCCCCTGCTGCTTGCAGGCATATCTCCTCCTTCTGCAGCTTCTCCTTGTGTGCAAGCAGGTGCACAGTGAGGCACACGGCGGCACCCTCCTCGCGTAGCGACACCAGCCGAGCGTGCAGGCCAGGTATTCCTGACGGCAGGTGCTCCCGGAGCTCGGCCCCCCGCACCCCGCACGCCTCTCTTGGCACGTACGTTTGCACTTCGTACTTGTGGTGCAGCTTCAGGAACCCCAGATGCACCGTAACTTTGCCGTCATCCGTCGCGAGCACCGTGATGTCATTGTCCTTCCCGAAACTGTCTTCCCCGCTGAAGTGCACGTGGGGCTGCACTGGTTACATTGTGAAAACATTTCAGAAACACATTTAACAAAGAGTATACATCTGCATTACAAAGTCATCAAGAGCCATACTGTATTGTAAATAGTATATGCAGGTTTTACTTTAATTTTTGGTACATATTGTAACACCAGATTCCTCTCAACAAAAGAAAGATAAAACAACTTAATGGTCTGGCATGCTATGCCAGTAAAAAAAATGTCAAAACAAATATTTGGAATTTTCATTTTTTTTTTTAAATAATGTATTATTTGTTAGTAAAGTTTGTAAGTGTAATGTAGATGTAATTGTATTTTTATCCTTAGGATTAAAAATAGCGGATGTCAGATTTATTGCATACTGAAGATTGGTTGTTTTTTTTTTATATGTGATTATTATTGAGCATTTAAGTGAAACACCAAGGTTAGCAATTTAAGTGAAAACACTGTTTAATATTGGATGCATGTAATAATATACCTGCCATGAGTGCAACTGGTTATACAATTGCAAGGCTGAGTTTGAAAATTTTTTAACAAACATTACTACCATGTTCTCAATTTGATCCTTTGCATTATGAGCATGCTGTTGGTCAAACCATCTTATGCTCGTAGGACAGTGGGGACATGGATGATTGTGTTTGTGTCGTTAGATTAGCTGATTCAAAAACTTTCCATTGCAATTCTTAACATGCAAATTTGCTTGTAGATACTCCATACTGGGATGAAATATTACCACACGCCTCCCATGAGCAAGGGAAATGGAGAAGCCATTTTGTCACAACCCAGAGGTTTTTAAAGTGAGGCTATAAAAAGAGACTGAGGAAACCACTTCACCCCCTTAATCCCATTCAGCTAAACTTGTGGTTGACTCACAGGATCTCATGGCAAAACCATGTCCCCACCTATGAGTACTACAAGATGCTTATCCAGGTCTGCCACATCTCTGGGACCCCTCAGAAAAATGAGACAGCCTGTGATCCCACTGAGGCCTATCTAACCTCTACTAGGTGTCCAGGCTAGTACCGCTCACTGCATACACTCCAGTCCAAGCCACAGGATCACATCAGCAACTGCAGACCCGCAGAACCAATTCTTCTGATATCCCACCTACACCGGCACCCCAAAGTTTGCAGCTTTCTTAATCCTGTTGTAGCCCTTTCAGAGCAGAAGCCACGCCCAGGCTCGCCATTATCATTCACTGGTGAACCACAGGCCTTTGGAACCCAACGACCTGATGGCCCAGCAGTGCTGAACCCCCAGAAAGATTGTCAGACAATCAGCTGCTGCCAGACAGTACGCCTATTTTCACCTCTCCAGATACCTCTTTCCAGCATCGGAGGATGTTGAGGGACGGGACTCCTCGGCATAGCCCATCTTTGGTATACACCAAACTGGTGCCACAAGGAGGCAGACGGTTACCATTGATGCCGAGAGGCTATGCATTTGCCTCATACACCCTTCCGGCAGACCTGTTGGATTTTGTCTCTGATAATCTTGCCAGCAACAGTTATGATACTTCAAACAACCGTCACCACATTCTCCCACAGGAGTCAGGCCCACTCCCAGTTGTCTTCTGATACTATGAAGTACTCAGTGAGTGGTACAAAAGTAAATGAATTGGCAGATAGAACTGCAATCGAAGCCTGGTGTTTTTATTTAGAATGCAACCAAAACAGCAAGTTACCAGATCTGCGAAAGTTTACTTATCTTCATCAGTGTTGCTCCACCTCAGAAAATTCATGACAATTAAATATTTTCAATAATTGTAGTGAGCTTCTTGATTTCAAGTCGAAAAGACAAGGCTGGATGCTAGTCCGAAAAAGGTTAGAAAAAAAATTGCGGAGATTGAGGGATGAAGTGGGGCAGCTGACGAGACGTCAGAGGCCCTGGGCGATTCATCCTGTGTAGACGGATCTGGTCCTTGGCAAAGCACCAGGGTCCGGTGTTCGGTGCCTGGGACTGGTACTCTGGCACGAGTACTAGGGTACTTGAATACTGGGGCACTTGATCCCTGTCAAACAGGGTGATGTCTTCCAGGGTCTGCCCGATGATTGACTAGGCGAGCGCGACGCGGATGATCCATGATTCTCAAAGAAAATATATTATCTACGATGACTTCTACATTACTACTTTAGTTATATTTACATGGACTGACTAACGCCTAAACAATACTATGTTGGGAAATATCCCTTGGCTAATCTGATCACATCTTCAGAGAAAAGGCGAGGCGTCCCGATAACATTCGTTCTATGCAGTCAGTCCTGAATCGCGGCACGCAGTGCCGTAAGTTAGAGACGGCCGAGACTCGTAATTACAAGCGATGTTAACTAAAGAAAGGTGCAGAGGCTTCGGCTCTCGAACCGAAAGAGTCCGAATATTACTGAGGTGCTTGTCGAGGAAGGCAGACTTCGATACCTCGAAGTTGTTGGTACTGCCCGATGTCAGCGCGACATACCGAAGTGTGGCTGAACTGAGTAGAGATCGACTCACGCGGTTCAGCTGGTAGTAGCATTGAGGCTTATGGAACAGACTAAGCCAGCGCTCTGGTGGCTTGAAGGGTAACTACTTGAACTGGTTCCTGCGGAATACGCCAGAGGGCAGGCGTTCCGCGGGCGTTCAAACTCTCAGGGGAAGAGATTCGCAAAACTGCCGCTAGATGGCATAAGTATGTACTTCATGTACTACGGCCGTGGCCTTGGGGAGAGGTGGTGCCTGGCCGGGGTTACCGGCCGGTCAAAGACCCGGGGCGGTGTTCCCAGGAAACCTATAGAGGGGGGAGGGGTTAAAATTGCGATGCCAGTGGGAAAGCGAAGATGATTCGCGATCATGCCAAGGAGTGCTGGCGTTAGGCCAGCTCTAGGAACTGCCCGGTCTTGAGAGTTCGCAGGCCTTAGCAGTTCTATAGTCAGTCCCACTCTTAGATTGCAGTACACGGCTTATGGCGCGCGCTTTTTCCAAATCTATAACACATTATGAATTTCAGGAGATGTGTCTTTGTAATTCGGATTGAACAAGAAGCATTTTAAGAAATCATATCATAATTTATAATATTTTATACTATTACACATATAAATTTGTAATAATGCCACTTTTATGTAAATTTCAAATAAACACTACCTATTGTAGACGAAAATTTCTTATAGTTTTCATTTATGTTCTAAAAATCCCATATATATCACATTTTCATGGGCCCGATAAATCCCGTATTTTTGGACAAGTCATGTCCAAAATGATAAAATATGGTAATGTAAATTCTCGGTCAAGTAAGTTATGGGAAAAATCCGAACAATAGGGTTGAAATGGGGAAGATTTTTTGGAAAACAGAAAAATTGCAACAACTCCCATAATATGAATAATATTGCATCCGTTTTAACGTATGATAACTCGGAGTATCTAATGCCAAAAAATGTTTTCTAAATAAATTTTTGATACGACCAGCCATAACTGCATGGGTTCGAAAAAAATTTTCACCGGACAAAAAAAATGTAACTGCCTTAGTAGACACCTTATCAAAACTGTTTAAATTGTTTGTAAATATCATAATTATTTTCCAAAACTTTGTCTAAAACAATGTTTGATAAGATGCTTGGTGTTGAGAAGGATAGAAAAATAATTCAAAATTTTGTACCATGATCGCTATTAAATCCTTCGTATATATTTCATACATTTGACATATTATGTTCAAGATTCGATTAAAAAATTTTTGTAGCAATCATTACTGCAAGGGGAAGAAAAAAATATGGGTTCAAGGATATAAAAATCCCTTTTTTGTTCTAATGTAAAGAAATATAATCATCAAAATCTTCCTGCGCCTTTAGGCTGTGCCGATAAGGAATTTTTTTTAACTTTAACTTACAACAAGAATCTGTTCACACACATTTCATTCATAGGAATTTATACGATAAATGTAACGTTAACTTGATTAAGAAATTAATAACATCACATACCTTTTAATCACTATCGCTACCGCTGACCAATGTTGATACCACTTCCATAAGAATAGCACAGAGCTGACCAGAAGAATGGGGTTGGGGCGATGGAGATGACAGGGATGAATTGGACGAGGCTAACTTATCAAAAATCTTTCCTCGTCATCTTGAAGTTCGTCAGCTCTCCACAGCTCTTCTTCCATGTTTTTCACAGTTTGAAAATAATTTTTCCAGTTTTCTTTTGATACGTGGTCATAACCCTTTGTTATTAAGGACTCCATATCATGTGCCTTGAAAGTTGTGTTATGCAGTCTTACGAACGATTTCACTTGGGCCCATACCATTTCAATAGGGTTTAGCTTGCAATGATACGGAGGCAAGCGAAGTACAGTTCGACCTACGCATTTGGCTATTTCTTCAAGTTTGTATTTCTGGTACTTGTGCCTTTCTCGTCCTACTATGTGTAGCAATTCCCGCTTAATCATACTGGCATCATAAGGAATGATTTTCTCCGTGAGCCACTGTCTTATATCCCCCACATGCCAACCTTGCACGGGAATCGGTTCACACATCCTGCTATGGTATGACGCATTATCCAAAACAATAACAGATCCCTCTGGAGTGTTTAGCAAAAGTTTTTCGGCAAACCACTTTTTATACCCATCTGCAGTCATTTCATCATGAGTGTCAGCTATGTTCTTTTTGCACAAGAAAGTAAGGGCAGCATTTTGAACCAAACTGTCCTCATTACCTGCATGCACTAATGCAAAACGTGCACCTCGTCCTGTAGGAGGTTTAAGGCCTGAACTAAGGCCTTCAATACACTGTTGTATCTTTCCATGCCTTTTCCACACTGAGCCCCACATTTACCCAAGATTCATCTGTATAGATAACTGGTTTTCCTAAATCCCTAAACCTTTTTATTTCTCTCAAGTAGGTATGCCGCCACCGAATTATGTCGTCACGTTCTATGAATGCTGCCTTGTTTCCTCTTCTTAAATACTCAAACCCAATGTCGTGAAGGAACCTATGCAGGGTGGTACGAGAGAAATCTGGCAGTAATTCGTCTCACTATTCACTTTTGCTAAAATGACATTTAAAGTGGGAGGAATGTTAGCAAACAAAAAAGTGTGAACAATCCGCCGTAGCCCACTCTGCATAATGCCATCGTAAGTTTGTTTTCAGCAATTTTTCTGTTTGTCTTTCCTTTTTGATTTTACCTTACCAGGCGTACTTAGGGTACCATGTCGCTGCAGTTCCATCCTTATGTTGTAAATGGTTCGTTCGGAACAGCCGGTTGCTTTGGAAGCTTCCTTAATTGCATTGCACACACTCATATTTTTTGAAAAATACTCTAATACATTCAACACAATCTTGCGCTCCCTCCCCCGTAGCCTACCGATATAATTTCCTTTTTTTTTGTTCTATCTTCCATATTTTATATGTATGTAATAAAAATAAATGTAGAAAATAAAATCACGTATGTTAACATATAATTTGTCAAAATTATTACTGTAACAATTCACTGGACACAACGCGTTGCTTCGTCACGAGACGCGATACTAACTGGCAGGCTGGTTTTCAGAAATGTGTGTCAAAGGAAATACATGGTTGACTAAGGAAGCCATGTATTTGAAATTGCTTGCAGGACAGAACCCCACTTATCTAAACACACGACCCTGTTTCCTCTTACGACGGCAGCTTGTGAGAGAAACCTCAATTGCAGCGTGCTCTTGTACTGATAAAGACACATCTTTAACAGCTATTTCCACGGAAACTGTAGAAGCAATTGAGATGGAGCTGCTTTTAAAAACTAATTCAATTCATTGTGAACATTTTTCACGCTTTCGTCCCCTATCTATCTTTAATAGAAAAAAAAATTTCCGCTGGTCAACTTTTTGATGTGTCAGTTGTGAGAAAATGCATTTCAATATATAAAAAAAATTATTTAAGTGAAACCTGTACAGTTTTTGTCTTAACATTTGTTCGGTGGCATCCTAAGGCATTTATTTATTAATTAAAAAAATCTGAATGAAATACACATGTAGGTTTTTTTTTTTTTTTTTTATGTGAAACATCTCGGAATACTTCAAAACAGTTCGCAGTGAATAAGTTATGTTTTTTAATTTTTTCGGACACTTAAAATATTGTTAAGTACCGGTATTTAAAATAAGCATTGCCTGATGCGTATTTTGATGCTATACAATATGAAAAAAAGCTTGGTCCAAAAATTAAAATTTTAATTTTGTTTGATATTTGGCAACGCACGAAGAAACAAGGACAGCGATAACGGCAATCGGCATGTGTTAGAGAGAGAGAGAATGTGCCCATTTACTTCCACACTGCAATCTAAGAGTGGGATGCTCTATAGACACGAATCGGGGACGAATTACAGGAGACGTCCGTGCACCAAGGCGGGATTAATGGGATTGTCCTGCTGGCTCATTGAATAGTAGCTGCTGGGAAAATTAGGGGAAACGAGTCTGACAAAGATTGGATGGGAGTGTACAGGAGGAGGAACAAGTATAAGTTCATGAAGCAGAGGAATGATTGGAAACATTATTTACCTAAGTTGAAAAAAATTTCAAATTTGAAATTGTGCCAAAACTACTAGTTGGCAGCACAATGTATGCTGGATTGTTTGCGAGAACTATAAAAGCTGGAAGTCCAAGAACTATTTAAAATGTTGACTTCGAAGATGCTACAGTGAAAGTAATTTAATCGGGCATTATATTGTGCAACACATACTGTAATCAGGTACCAGTAGAGCCAAATTTTTTCCAGGTGGATTCCAGCTGTTGACCTTGGCCCCCAGGTCAAATTATTGCACTGCCGGTATTTTTAGTTCGGTTTAGTTTTCAGTACAGTGTTTTCTGTTTTATAGAAGAGTATATTTCTAAATTGGTATTCTTGTTAAATCTATAT